>NC_091938.1:8682500-8805000 GCF_041260155.1 Ptychodera flava
TGCGACTAGATAGGCTTGGTTTTGAAAACGGGCAGTAGAATCGACCTAATCATCGTACTAGTAACTCTAGCTGGAAAGCATACCGAATGTCAATCGTTTGGATGAGATCGCATGGGTATAATATAAAACACGAAAGTGGGTCATTTTGTGGAGAACAGTCTGCTGCGCGGAAGAACAACCATATATGCATTCCATCAATTTCTCTGTACTGATCAATCAGCAAATTAATTTGCCTAGCAATGCATCAAGACATTTTACCATTTTCTTTTGTAAGTGACCTGATTTCAGGGTCTTTCTCGTTTCACTCAGAATTTCAAGAAGAGGAAGATCACCTTGTTGAGATTCTTTGCCGCCTTTTCAAAAATGTTTATTTCTCTAGACGAACTTTCGCACGTTTACTGCAAAAAATATGAATGGAATGTTTATTGGAAATTTGAAGATTATTTTAAAAGAAAGCCGACCCATATTCCTTTAGGGAAAAAATGGCAGCCACAAACACCTGATCTGAAGGACCACATCTGGTGAATACAGCGTGCAATCTGTGTTGCTATGATTCAGACATGGTTGAACGATCGGCTTCAGTTTCTGGTCTGTGTACGTCTGTTCGTTATCAGGTTGTTAACAAACCCATTCGAAGTCTGCGTAACTGAAATAATTAGATAGATAGATAGTGAGATACCAATATCTGCTAAGATCGGAATTTGACCGATGGAATAATCTTCAACGACATTATAGTTAAGTGGTTAAAAGATAGATCTATCAGTCCGAGAGAATACACAGATAAAAACATTTTTCTTAACCACTTTTATCAATGCTCAACATTAGGAGGCGTATATAAATTTTTAATATTGGAAGTTGACACATCACTTGACATAGAGATGGATCACTCTATGCTTATATTGTAGGGAAAAGCAGTCCTGTATGTAATTTATCTTTCCATTACGAACGACATTGGGAATATTCCAAGACGGAAAAATCATCGCCATCGAAACGTAGAGAAAAGAATAACCTTCATGTATTTAAAAACTTCTGCTCCGGAAGGCGTGCAGTCAATATCTCGCCGAGAAATTTCCAACCGAATCGATTCGTACAGGTACGATGAATTCGGCTGGTTGCAAATATACTTTCTGGTCTCCGGTATACAGCAAGTTCTGACCGAAATACACACTGTCAACTTGTCGACCGAAGTTTTGTTTTAGACTGGCCGCCAGCCGCCTGGCTTTTCTCGGCAGTGGGCCAAGGCGTTCACCACACGATCTACGCAACAGCCTATTAGCGCGACGGTCTGCTGATGTCTAGTCCTTCAATTTCTTTTATGTTTTGGTACTTACATACCCACAGACTTGGAGCAAGTCTAGTGTTGTTTGGAACACGACAATTTTCAAGTTTTTTATAAATTGAATAGATATTAATGCCAACAGGTTATTTCAATGATTGGCTCCATTGTTTCAACGTTGATCGCTCTGAACCACCCCTCCTCCACTAAAGCTGAAATTAAAATTATCTGTCTGCGTACCGAATTTGGCAATGACAACGGTGATTTGAAGCAATGGGGATGTGTGCGCATAGTTTCCAACAATCAAGGTAAAATGCATTTTATGAGACTATATACGCTATCAGAGGTATCTTCGCGAGCGATCCTAGGGATGACACAGGAAAACTTTATGGTCAGCCAAAAAACAAACAAAACAAACAAACAAACAAACAAAACTACAGGCTGGGCGATCCGGACGATGCATGTAGGGAAGCCTGCGACATGTAGTAAGGGAGCATTCGTTTTTTTATTGGGAGAGGGGTGTCGGTCGGTGGAACTTGAGCGACAAATGGAATGTAAAAAGCGATCCCCCCTCCGAATCAAATTTATAAATTTTCGACCCCCCAAATTCATCAATTGTAAAATGTGACCCCCCCCAAAAAAAATCATCAGATTTGATTCATTAACCCTTCGCACTGTATGGCCCTAGGCTGAAAAATTAGGCCCTTCAAAAGTGTTTGCAAGAAAAAGAGTTACCCACCCCAATTTTCATGCACAAAAAACAGCGACCCTCCCCCAGATGTCACAGTCCGTATCAATAATATCTTAATTGACTTATAATTTTCCATGTGACCTTTGAACTTTCAAAGAATCCTTTTTGAACTTTACAAATAATCACTGGGTGAAATTCCAATATCATATTGTTTTTTCAGATCTGCTCTTTCAACTATGATATTCTCGTCCACGTACATTTACATCAATTGTCTAACTCTTTTCAAGCATAGATTTTAACAGCTAGTTTTGTATTGTAAAAAAAAATATTTAAAGTTTCCTCACATACCTCAATGTACAGAGAATCAACATTTTTGGTTAAATTCCAAAATCAAATTTTTTGCACAAACTTGAACTTGTCATCGCGCTAATCTAATCAAGTACACTAATATCAATAATCAAGAGTACATACATACACAGATTTGGCTAGCTTTGTATTTAAAAGAAATTATTCATAGCTTCTCATATACTACTCATACATTATGTATGGAGGACCAAGCAACATTTCGGTGAAATTCCAAAGTCAAATTTTTTTCCACAAACTCCATACAAACCTTTATATAAAATTTGACCCCCTTCCAATCGTTGATTGTAAAATTTGACCCCCCCTAAAAAACTGTTTTGTAAAAGTCGACCCCCCTGATTTCCACCGACCCCCCCCCCCCGATGTAAAAAAGAATGCTCCCTAAGGTTCATCAAATTTCCACCAGATGAGGAACAGTTAGGATCGAATAAATAGGGAATTTAATCTTGGGAGCAGCCTGGGCTTGGTCGTTCTGTAAACTTCACACAGAATAGTCGGTGAATACTGGGTCACGAGAGTCTCAGACACAGACACGTTTCGCGAGTTCGAATTAGGTTCACATTCGAATTGTAGGATTCCGATCTTAATTGGATTCAGTAATCTGACAGACTGAGTGTATAACGGTTATTTAAAGTCTCGTTAGCCGTAAAGCCTGGTGTATTTTTCCATCAATTTGTTAAGTTATATTACATCTTTTCTTCTACACGAACAAAAGTCGTGTAGAAATTCCTGCTCTTCAACCCGTGACAATACAGCCTGTGCGTGTAATGTTTAATAGTATTGGAGACACAACTGGATTTAAGCCAATATGCGCTTCGGAAGTGAAAGACTTACACTTTTACTCAAACTTTCCTCAATGAAACCTTCAACAATTCTCTTGCCAAACCAAGGATAAACATCAGGGGTCACCTGAAAAGTTTGGTACTAGAGAAACAAATTACCGAAAATTTACCGATACTTGAAATTCAAAAATGGCCGCCATCCCTGTGTTAACTCTATGAAGAAAAAATTAGAATTTTTGATTTTCGAAAAACTGAAACGGTGAAAATTTTTCTTACTCCAAGAGCTTTAAAATGAACCCCAACAAGTGGTAGATCAGAAGAGAATTGTAAAATGTTGAGAGTCCAAATATCTGTCCCCAAGGCGCATTCCACCTTAAGTCCAGACCAGAATTTTTTGTCATCAATAACACTACATTAGTACCCAATGTGTTGTTTTTGCAGGGTTAAAACATTATCCGTCAATATCCTGTATGAAGGAAGTTTATAGGAAGAAGCAAAAATATTTGTTTTTCAGAACAAAAAAGTAGTGAAAACATTATCAAACGTTACAAGTATTTCCCCTTGTGATTTACGCGTACTTCAGAATCAGTTTTGCGCGTTTCGTCAACAGCGTGCCAAGTTAGTGAACACAGATAGAGAAAAACTTTGATCTGTGCTAAATTGTTTGATTTTAGCAAAGATTAGTGGCAGAAACCACGCAGACGTAGAATTTACTCAATCGATCTGTATTGGATATAAGCAATTTACCTGTATCTGTGCTCGCAATCACCACTGAGTGAAGCTGACATTTTAAGTGCCATGAATGTCAAATTATTAAAACGTATTGGACGTTGTGTTTACTTGAGTGCACGCATGAATATGTCTTTCAGGCTGATATCGCTAATATGGAGTGTGCATTTTTTCATTCCCGAAAAACAAAAGATGTCAACATTTTTTATTGTATTATCATGCTGTGCGTATCCTGTCTATTTTCATTCCTCCAACTACACTACCGCCACATGAACAATAATGACAACCAATACTAAATTGATAATGATACAGTCACTGTGATTCAGTACAACTTTTACTACTAAATATGTACTATTATACCTTGCCACCAATAGTAATACCCTAGGATCACCACTACCACTACCACCACAGTATCTACTACGATAACAGGCATCCTCACTACTAACACTCAGCTACAACTAGCAATACTAATAGCATTAATATTGGACTACTAGACGACAACCAGAACTGCTGCGTCTGCGCCGCACTTCAATCATCTGGACGCGCTTTTACGCCCTCCCCTACTGCCAATCCCTTAAAGGGACACAGTCGTCCAAACCTCGCTCAACGTCGTATGGGACCTATGCGACCAATGTAATCACTATATCCAAGGTACGATGGTAATTGACGAAAGTTAAAACTTGTCTGTAATAATCTACATCGTATAATTTAAACTTCAATGTTGCAGCTATGATGACGAGGTGCATCTAGATATCGTGCACGAAATACATTGTTTGTAAACAAAAAACTCGCACAGGCGCAGTTCCGACGACCGTTTCCCTTTAAACTCAGTGATTGATAACAGCTATTCTGAAATAAACCTTCATTAACTTTCAACTTCATGTCCGTTCCTTTTTTTCTTTTTTGTTTGTTTTGTATTTATTTTAGTTTTGTTTTTGTTGAAACCTGTAAATTATCTGTGTACACCACTCAGTTTGAAATACCCATTAAGAGGATCGTTTTTATTCTGCAATTTTTTCATCAGAAATTAGGCCCTATGAAGTTTTTGAAAATGACGTTTCGAACATTTAACGCTATCATTACTGTTAGTCATATATTATTATTATTATGCACATATACAGCATTATTATACACCTACTGCCGTAATGGGAGTTTGACCGTCCAATAACTTTCTGTATTTTGTATAGTACGCGGAGTCCCGAATACGGGAGACGCGCGACGCGCAAATTTTCAGGCCTAGGGTTTGTAGCAATTTTATTTCAACAATCGCGCGCGTTCAACTCACATCGCGCGTGCCGCATCCCTCAAAATTTACCATAGAATTAGTTTATACGGACGATTAATGGAGGGAGGTGTATAATAATAGGGTTATACACAAAATACGGCCCTTTATGGACTCGAGCCCTCGTCCATACAGGGCCGTATTTTGTGAATAACCCTATAGTATTGCGGCTGGGCGGTGTCATGTTTCTTTATTTGAGCAAAAAATCGCACCATATGCACGCAAGGACGTTTAACAATATACTAATCTCGTTGGAAAATAAACAAAATAAAAAAAAAACATGCCAAGACTTGGTATATCAGATCTATTTTCAACCCTAAAGGTCATAGTTCACATATGTGAGAAAGTAGACAACGAATGAGTGTGCCGACGGCTCTTTACGCACAAGATAATTGGCGACCGTGAACCTGATATTGATGACGTTGGGAAATGAACAGTTGGAACGGGAGTGTTTTAATTTCCGCTCGGAGACTCATACTCGACGCACCTGTACTTGTTTCCCAGTCATGACCGTGCCCTTCTCATGAACATCTGCCCATCTTCTGAATTTGACTGAGATTATTGTCGCCAGATTGAAAAATTCACGCAGAACGCGCCACATTTTCCATTCGTCATGGAATCTGCAATCTGATTACGAGTTTGAATTGTACTAAAGCTAGGCTAGTTTTATGTATTTTGCATTTTTTTTCGCATCTGAGATTTTGGAATCAGACATAAACCTGATTCGAAGGACCCGATATAATGCGTCGACCATCTTCAACTTAGACACACTATATACACTCAGATACCATTACGAACGCGGTCATCGCCTGTGGAAAAGCATGCGTCAGACGCACTCAACTGTTTATAATAGCTTATAGCAGAGTGTTTCGCTTCGTGTACTTCGTTTGTGGAGTCAATTTCTCCTTTATCGTCGTCTCCGAGCGCTAAAAGCCCTATCACTTTCTCTGGTGAAAGGAAATAAATATTGAAACGAGAAAGTCTGGCAAGACGAATGCACTGAATCCCTTATCATTTGTCGACTGATTCCCGTAGTAAAACGTATGTTCCGGTGGACACCCAGTTGGGGCCCCCTACTCTCATACGCCCTTCATCATTGACTGCGAACGGTGTTTATATCTCTTTCGACGAAGCACGCACTCTGTATCGCTTGTATGCATTGCAATTTTCGACAAAATTACGATAAGAAATAATTTTGTTTAGAAATATGCGATGCATTTCCCGTTTATACGATGATGCTCAAAGGTAGCGGGATATCTCGTGCCATACAGGAATTCTATCAACATACACTGCTCATACAGTCTCTCAACGACAAGGTTGCGGGCAAGAGTTCATGTTCAACCAAGTGAGACGAGCTTGCCGTCATGGATACGGTTCACTGTTTCCCAATCAAAGCATTAAAAAGCAGGCCGGACTGCTGTACGCCAACGAACACAAGGTCAACGCCTTACCGGATTACCTTACCTGGCTTGAAAATGATGAGGAAAAGGGCACAGAGACACAGAGCTACATAACTCCACGGCGTCGTCCAACCTACACTCGCCATTTTCACCGAACACAGTCACCGTGCACCGCGAACCTCCCGTCTCGTCAGCGCACCTTCGTTTTCCGGACGTGATAGTACGGTCACATCGAAAGGGAAACCTTGCAGTCGATTCCAAACAGGTACATCGACAGCACTGTGTGCACAGGACACCGGCTCAGGGCAGGATAAGGCTCACGAGATCTGTGACATTCTCAACCGTTACAGTGAAAATCTCGGTTCAGGAATGATGACACGCGTTGTCAGGTGTTCAAAAGCAATGCACTGAGCAAGGATCATCCACTGGCATTACACTGGCTTGTGAGAAATGAATTACTATTATATCACAAAGGTTGTCGTCGACATATTGGTGCGCCCTCCTGCTACCAATGTAACACAAAAAGCTCCCTATCGTTAACAAATTTGAATTATATATGTTCTCCTGCGAACAATCTCCCGTGACTGAAACTATTCTTTGAGCTTTTGACGACAAGTTCGGACATCATCCATGATATTGTATTTGAATGACGACTTTGACAATTGACAAGTTTGTTTATACAACAAGGGGCGTTAAAAAGCTCACAGGTATTCGGTTCTTAAAGTGATGCAGCCGTCGGAACTGGGCTCAAATGTCGTATGGGACCCATACGACCGATGTGAACACTGCATTAAAGGTACGATGGAGATTAATGAAAGTTAAAACAGGTCTGTCATAAGCTACATCGTTTAATTCAAATGTTGCAGCTTTGATGATGAGGTGCAGCTAGATATGGTGCACGAAATACTTTGTTTGTAAACAAGAAACTCGCACAGGCGCAGTTCCGACGACTGTTTACCTTTAAAGAGCCAAGCAACAGACTCAAAATAGTGTGAACCGAACAACCAATTCCGAAGCGGTAAAACCTTCTGTAATTGAGTAACGGCCGAAAAGATCACTTACACGTAATTGGATTCATTCCGCTCACATACAGGGGGTGAGACATTCTAAAGATAAAAACAAACAAACAACAAAACAATAAAAAAACAAAAAAAAACAATAAAAAAACAGCAGCAGCGAAAGAGTTTATCCCTTACAAATTAAAATGTCGATTTTATTTGCGGAAAGAAAAATTCAAAATTGGAGAGAAAACTTTTGCTTATGCAGGCCACGTCCTCCAGAACACTTGATAAAACCGCAATCTACAGTAGGATGTTCTTGTAAACCACAAGGCCTAGAAGAATTCTGCGCACGCCTTGACGAAAATATCACTAACTTTCCCACCTTATATATAAGTACCGTGCAATGTTAAGTCTGTAACTTTTAACTCTTTAAGTGCTGTAATTTTTCACATTTTACTAATTTTATGATTATTTTCCTGTATTTTTATAGTTTTAGACCGTAAATGGACATAACTTTGCACTAGCAACAGATTTTGTTCAAACGCTTGGAGAAAATTTGAAAAAAATGTCCAGATCTGAAAAAAAATGTTTGCGTTATAGTGTACGGAAGCAACAAAAATATGACATTGGCACTCAAAGGATTAATAATATTTCAACTATTTGTTCTGGAAAAAAAAAACAAGGATATTGTCGTCTTCTCCCCACGGTGCACTAAAATTCTAGGTATAAACCTTGAAAACACATTATATTTATAACATCAAACGTTGTTGTTCGCGAACAAAATCTACCCAGGACTGGAATCCAGTTGTCGACAGTAGCGTCGGGCAAACCACACAAACATGCTTTGTCTACAAGTTGAATACCGGGCTTTGCTACTTGTTCTCGGTAACAGAACAAAAACCCCGAAGAAACCTGTATTTTACGTACGTAATAAAATGACTGAAAATACACCAATACTTACAGTTAATCCATGGTATCTTTACTAAAACCGTGTTATTAAAGATAACGATATAAATTAACGTTTGCTATGCATGCAACACCAATCAAGTAATCACAGTGGAATCGTCGGCCCAAAGCACTACTTAAATCTGGGCATGAAGTATTATTTGTGAAAATTCAAATGTAATATTAAAGGGACAAAAACTGTAACAGTTGTTAATGTTTCATTATTTTCTTCTATACAAACACATGTTCTTATTCTGCCCCTAAAATAGATTGAATTAAAAAGCTGCAGTAGTCTTGAAAACCAAATGCATCGCGTAAAATATGTGTAATGTAATTGTTGACAAATTAATTTTAGTCCGGAGTAAAATATTCAGTCCTCACCAATGATATTTTACACGCTGAATTTGACAAGTTGAACACAAAATAATTCGATGTGATTATCGGAGAGGAACAAAACAATCGTATTGTACAGACAGAACAAAGAAAATGGAAAATTTTACAGTTAATTTGGCTTTACCCATACCAGTTGCCTCAGGAATTGCTCATCGGTGCCAGGTTCTCAGGCTTGCGCCCTCTACCGTTCAACGCGCGTATGCAAAATTACTGCTATAACAACAAGTATCCGTCTAAAAATTTATTGTTTAATCAATGCCGACTAATTAGTAGCAATCAGAAGAAATGTTGTTCAATTCATACAAAGAGCAAACTGATCGAGCATTGGACCCCACAATAATCAGCGCAATTAAAGGGACAAAGTCGGCCATTTTTCATGAATTTTGTTTGATACAAAATACTACTCATATTATTTGACATGTTGCAATATACTGAATGAATGGGTGACCATGCATATATTCGGCTCCGATTTTAGACACGACGGTTTCGTTTATCGTGTCTAAAACCGGGGTCGAATTTATGCATGGTCACCCATTCATTCAGTATCTTTCGACATGCCAAACAATATAAGTAGTATCTCGCATCAAAGTAAATTCATAACCCACACCAAAGTACAAATTCATCATAAAATGCGAGTTAATCGTCATCAGACCTAACATTCCACTTAAAGTTGCCTCATAACAAATGACATAAACTTTCCAGCATTTGGTCAAGTATTTCTTCAAGTTATTCCTGCAACAAACATATATCCACATGGACGAACTCAGACTCAAGTGCATTAATATACAGACAAACCTACCGGAGGCACAAACAGGCTCTGAGAACTAGGAGGTAGGTCATCTGCGTTACTCAGACAACCAACACAAAATGTGACTCTAGTTCGGAAAAATGACGCGAACAAAACTGCAGAGGATCGTTCCAACCAGTCTTCTGAAACAGTCCTTGCTCGTTCGATATTCTACGATAAATTATTGGCCTCATTTACCGAGGCAAATGAGTGGTTCCCAGAAGTCATGTAACATGCAAGATGTCGGATCCCGCAAATACACCTTGTCGTCCGAAAGATATGACAAGAAAAGTCGAAAAACATTTTCCGATAGAAAAATTGGAGGGTTGTCGATATCCCTTTTGCAAATTATCACAAAGTAGCTGTCTTAACTTTTTGGCGTGTTGTAGTGAATAGAAAATAGCACAATCGGAGGTCCTAGAAAACATTGATTTAGATCATGTAGAACTATAAAAGGGTTTATCAAAATACAGAACAGGTACAGGTTAGCTCTGACGATCTCTAGGGTAATTCTAATATTGTTAATTGTTATTTCCTACTTCCCCTTTGAAAAATTACATACCATTAATCTTACTTGTGCTTAGGGAGCTTTCTATTATTAGGAGGCGGGATGGGTGCAGGCCCGGGTAAAACAGGGGTGTTCCATCATGTACAATGTGACCCTCTTACAGCACTCCACCGAAAATGTAATCCTCCCCTTGCTAAGTTTGTAAAATGTGACCCTAAGGACGGGTTTGCAAAAAAAACCCCTTCCCGATGCCTCCAGCCACCCCCGTCATAATAAGTGAAATCTTCCTTACTGCTATACACTACCATGCATCCTTCACCGCTCGAACAGACGTGCATAAAACAAGACGATCGGTAAGTAGATGAAACCGCAGAACGCCTCCCCTGTTCATTTGAACGTTGAGGTCGAATAGCGAATACTATCAACTCTAAGATATTTTGTGACCTGTACAATATCAAAATTTATTGGTGGGGGACCGTGTTACCATCAGGCTGGAAAAGATATCTCTTTTTTTGCGCTGAGAGTTTAAAAACACTCAGCTCGTAAAAAGATGTCGTTAAGATTATGTAGAAAAATGAAATCCTCCAAAATTACCCACCAAAGGATATTCCTTGAAGTTAGAACTGAGTGTCTTTCTACTTTTCGAAACCAAGATAACATATATGTGACCAAAATTAATTCTACAATTTGTGATCGTTCATGTTGATTATTTGCAACCATTTGCAGTAATAGAGCGCGAAGCCACTGCAGTGAACTGCAATAAAACTGCTTGTACTAATTAGTTTCAGCTGTAGCCGTGGCCACTTTGGTGTTGAACAAGGCTACTTGATAAAGACAAAAAGTCTGCTTGTACAAAGGCAAAACTAGCTCTGTCTGAGGCTCGAGTTGTAAATGAGAGTTTACGATTGGCACCCTGTGTTCAAGATTAAGATACAATGTAACACTACCATGCACTGGTCCATGTGACGAACTGTCTGCATGGGACATACAATGTTGTCGACTTTGCCAGCTGGCTACAGCTGAAACTAATTAGTGTGAGCAGTTTTATTGCAGTTCACTGCAGTGGCTTCGCGCTCTATTACTGAAAAGGGTAGTATTTCTCTCACAGGGCGTTATGTCGCCACTCAAAACCGCGCTTTGCGGGTTCCTTTGTCGGTACGGGCAAATACAATGAATTGTTCAGTTTACAGGACCGGAATGAGTGGACTATTTTCCGCTGTGATAAAATTTCATCTCGCATCAGCTGCCGTAAAAAGGTATCATGTCGTGAAGTTTCACGAGATGACGGATGGAAATTTCGCGTCGCTGTTTACTGTACAGACGGTCAATCCATCGTATTTTCACCTGACATGATTCAACCTGTCAGACAGCCCTGCCCAGCCCAGTGCCTTGCACAAAATAACGATCCCTTTAAATGAGTTTCCGTGGGTGGTTGTCTTGGAAAACACCGCCCTGCTTGAGCTTGGGCACATTGCAGCGGTTTCCATGGCGATGCACGTAACAGCACAGGACAAAGTTCTGATTGTCCTGGTGACGACTCGCTTTATTTCAGATTTGGAATTCCCGACGGTATCAAAAACGTGTGTGGAATGATAGAAAGCTGTTAATAACAGAAGTATGATGGCGGCTAGGTTGGGTGTCACCATGGCAACGCCAGATCCAACATTACACCTGTTTTCGCGACAGCATGCGACGCAAATGTAGTCTTGATCCCTGCGCACACACTCTTCTGGGTTGTAATGCGCTTTTTCCTCGTAGCAAAATGTACTCATCACACAGCTTTTAACGACCTTTTTGACCTCAAAATCTGATCCACCTAGAGAGAGAGAGAGAGAGAGAGAGAGAGAGAGAGAGAGAGAGAATTTGAGATACAATTGAATATAAATTCTATCAATCGCATTACGCAATAGAAACCCTTTTCGACTTGTTTATGGCTGATCACAACACATGTAGTGCATATTATGTCGCGGAAAATTGGGCCAGGTAATATTCTGCGCGACGCGCAGGTACGATGCGTTTGTACCATTTGAGTGTAAAAGTGACCCAATGAGTCAAAATGGATATGTTAACGCGCAGTGGTCGTCGCGCTGCGCATCCTCCTAAGGGGGTCCCCCTCTGTTGTAAACAAATCCAAGAACGCCGCACATGTTACGGGTTGATTGTAATGTTTGCTATATTGCCGCTTGTTAAAATGGCGGCTGATCTGTCACAAGCATACCAACAAACCAAATGTAACACGCAATAAAAGGTCAATTAATCTAAGTTAAATATCTGCTGAATATTGAACAATAACTGCACGCTGGATTGAGATCACATTTGCTCATGATTTTCTTGAATCAGTTGAATGGGGCTCGGCTGCTGTTATCGCTCGAGCCATAGAGCTAGACGTACGCATGTACGCATGTATACGCCAACAGACTATCAACGACCGGGCTCTAGTTTTCGACATCGCTAGCAAGGACGAGAGCTTTCATTTCAAGAGGCCCGACAGGAGTACAACAAGTTGTACAAAGACAACAACTCAAACTACAGAAATCTACAGCTCGCAGAGCAATGCCCGCTGCAGCAAGAAGCATCTCTGCATCTGTTCCGTTCCGTGGTCTGTATGAACGTCCGTGTCAAACCGGGTATATGGCGCGCTACACTCGGCTGTGGAGAATCCAACTCAACTACAAAGTTTACCCCGTTTTGGGGTGCAAACGAGAATTCGGAGTACAGGTATCAAGTCAAGCGAAGGACCTTTCATAGGTCTTCTTGTTATGTGGGGTTATCTCACTTGAAAGAGGATTCAGACCTACCCGGCAATCAGGAGGTACAACAACGAAGTTTGCCCAGCACCGGTAGTCCTACACCAGCTAGCATTGGATCACTGCCATGACCGTGCACAAGACCGGGGCACAGGATCTCTCGATACGTCTATGCACGGTGTAGCCGTGCAATTTTCCTGCCAAATGCCGCGAAAACCCGCTCGTTTTGTCTATTGTTTCCTGTCATTTTACTATTTCTTACCACGTAATACTAGGAGAAGTAAGACATGGTGATCAACAGTTGGTTGTGGGCCAAGTCGTCGCGGGCCGGCGGTACGTTGTGCGACCGGATTCTCTATATCCGTGTACGTCAACGCGGTGACCGTCTCCCAACAACATCTCCCGTGTCCTGCTCTGGCTTGCCGATCATGGTCTTGAGTGTAATTTTTGTGGTAGGCATTGTGCTTGTTGCTAGTCTACATATCGATCATTTTAGTTATGTATTTTCACTGTACTGTACATAGCATTGTGTACAACCAGCGTGATCGCGCGCGATCAAACCTTTTTGTTCACTGTGCCTGCGTGCAGTAAACTCAGCGACATAATGTGCCGAGTGTAGTGTCTCAATGTTCGTACCCTTTACATGAGTTTATAGATAGAAATACACCACTGAAGTTCGTTTCCGATCTTAATATTTTACTATTGCATGATGTTGAGTCTTACAAAGGCCTTAACAAAGTGGGGGACTGCTCCCATCTCACTCCTATTGAAGTTGAGAAGACTTATGTTTACAAAAATTTATGTTTATCAACAAAAAAATCACGCACGCGCAGCGCGACGACCACTGCGCTTTAACGTGACTCATGATAGGCCGTGGCAACAATGAATGGTAGAACACAAAGAATGCATGTCATTTTGACGAAGTAGACAACGATAAATGAATTTTCAAAGTAGCATTTTGGCGATGTTTGAAAAAAAGGCTTTTGAACTTAAACGTAATATCTCATTTCAAATATGTTACTTTTTACCCATGTTACGTTGCGTCGTTTCGTGTCATGTGATGTTATGTCATGTCATGTCGCACCACGTCATATCAAACATATTATGTTGTGTCATGTTATGTTATATCATGTCATGTTATGTCTTATCCAAAGATATCATGTCGTGTCATGTCATAGTATGTCATGGATTGCGTCTACAAGAAGCCAACTACTCTCTCTCTCTCTCTCTCTCTCTCTCTCTCTCTCTCTCTCTCTCTCTCTCTCTCTCTCTCCAAAACAAAATAAAGTTCATTGACCTGCCAAACTTACCAGCATATTCAGTTTGCGTAAAGCAGGCGTCTTCTCCAATCTGGCAGCTTTCAACGTTTGCCGCGTTGCTACAGTTGGCGTTGTCATCCTGGAGTCGACACGAATAGCACTCCAACGCCGCTGTCTCTGGGTGTGGGAATGACACGGAAGAGCACTTATAGAATGCGCTTTTAGGGAAAAGCTGTTGATAAAAATGCCAGTTGTGAAACTCTATCCTTGATGTATCACAACTTTCATAGGTTCAGTTGGCTGCAGCATAGTTTATAGTTGAAGACTCAGTTGAAAAATTATATTGTGGACACAGATCTAGAATTGCACGTTGAGTTTTTTGTAGGTAGTACGCGCCTCAAAAGTGGGATACTGAAACTTTTGATCAAAACTTTCCCAAATGAAACTTTCAACCATTCTTTCACCAAACCGAGAATAAAAATCACCCTGCAAAGTTTGGAACTACAGAAACAAACTATCCAACATTTACCGATATTTGAAATTCAAGATGGCCTCCATCCCTTTGTGATAACTCTATGGGGAAAAATAAAATTTTAGATTTTTCAAAGAAACTTAGACTGTGACAACTTTTCTTACCCTAAGAGCCTTAAATGAGACCCTGCAAGTGGTAGATCAGAAAATAATTGTAAAAAATTGTGAGTGCGGATATCTGTACCCGAGGCGCATTCTGATTCAATTTGATGGCTTTGTTATTCTTTCTCTATCCGGTCGACTTACAATTCGAGACACCACCGCTGTCTTTTAAAAAGTGTAATTTACATGCGCTGCGCGGTAATCTGAGCTACCCTATTTAAAACCCTCCGACCCTAATTTTTCTCGCATTTTCAAAAATCTTACTTGATTATGCCAGATTTTGCTGCTTTTTGATGAGTCATGCGCAAATAAAATTCAAAAGTAAGAAAGATTTCGATCGACCTGGCATGATAATGGAAACACAATATTTTATGCCTAATCAGATATCACTGCTGTCTCTTATTTCTTGTTTGTTTCAAGAACCTCAGAGCAGTACCCGGTACGTACCGCTGCGTTCGCCGCGAGATCAAATCGTGACGTCTATAAGAGCGCCCTCAATGGAAAAGATCGCAAGAACATGTCGCAAGAACGGGTTCGGAGATACCTACACATGTATATGCCTTGATGAGCGTAGTTTGCGTGTCACAGTCAGGTCAAGTCATAGCAATGAGCGTATAAGCTAATACGATAACTGCAATGTGAAGGGCAAGCGACACTGAACAAGTGAAAGATGGTAAACATGACGATCAAAAATTAGATTCGATATTAGGGTTATAATTTTTTTAGGGTAGAGGAAGTTAAGATTAATTCGGCAAAACACAGACTAACACAGATCATTATTTCAACAATAGTTACGGTGTGCAAGATTGTGAAAGCGATTGCAGACAATAATGCATGTTGATACGTTAATGGGACATAAGCTGTAACTTGTGGCAAGTTTTTCAGTATTCTGCTTCTGTATATCAACTACCGTGTTTGACCCTAATCCATTTGTCATGCTGAAATTTCGAGTATTCTTTTTGTCAACACAGCTTGTATGTGTGTAGTGATCATTATTTATTGTTTACAAATGAATTCTAGTCCGGACTTGAATACAATTTTCAACAATAACAATGTAGATTATACTCATATAGGTTGTGTTGATATGCTAAATACTTGGCATTAAATTACAGTTTAGGGATTCAATGCAGAAAGTGTAGGGAAACCACAAAACAAAAGTTCTGAAAAAATAGCCAAAAGATACAGCTTATGGAGCTTTAAAGACAATGATTATATGCGGAGACATAAATAAATGAAAACAATGAATTCATAGGAAAATGTTATGTTACTAAATGTTGAAAAACATTACCGTAGGTAGTGCGCCTTGAAAACCTTCCTAAATGAAACTTCAACCATTCTTTTACCAAATGAACAATAAAAATCGGGGGTCACGGTGCGAAACAAATTACCCAACATTTTGATGTTTTTTAAATTCAAAATGACCGCCATTCCTGTGTTAAGGCTATGGGAGAAAAACAAAAAAAAATTATTTTCGAAAAACTAAAGTAAAAGTTTTCTTCCCCCTGGAGCTTTAAAATGAACCTCAACAAGTGGTAGATCAGAATTTGTTTGTAAAAATTTGAGAGTCCGACTATCTGTCCCCGAGGCGCGTTCTTCATTACATGACGTATTGACGAGCGAGAGTCATTAACTATTGGGCATTTGAGTTCACGCAAGCAAGCCCAGTTGAAGCGAAGGGCATAAATTGTCGTCTTGTCCTGACACACAGGAAAGGAAATATTGTTCCAGGAAACTGCAGTAAATTATATCACTGTAGTTACTTAGACGATATGTTACAATCTGATATGTTAAACAGATGACGAGGAAATTACCGGTTTACAGGGTAACACCTGCTTTTACAAATCAATGCTAAAATTAACAGATGCGCTTCATAGATATTTCGGCATTAATTCCAGAATCCGTTATAGGGCCTGTACATGTAGCTTTAACTTTTGATGATTTTTCCACATTTTTTAGTATGTCAACCACAGCTTCTTGTTTTACTCCCCAAGGCAAGTCGAAACATCTACTATATATTTAGATTGTCAATATTGCATCTACGTTTGTAAAATGCAGTAGTCGTAAATTTACTTTTGAATTTTACTCCGGACCAGAATTCACTTGTCTACGGTTATGATGCAGTCTACACATATACACGCTGACAAGCTGAATACTGTGTATCTTGAAATGCTTTTTGGATTCGAGCAAGAAGCTGTAGTTGACATTAACGACAGAAGTAGATGGAAAATCATCGAAAGTGCGTTATTTGCGCTCTAAGGCCAACTGCATGGATTTAACACAACTCTATGGTGAAATCGCAAATTGTTAGACAACTGTTCCCTTCCACGCGAGACCGAGGGGACATTGGTGAGTATCCATTGCGGTACCGCAATTGTGTGAAGACGAGGCGGTGGCTGCTAATTTTTAAGATTTAATGTTTAGTTCATGGCGAAAAAATAATACAAATATTGGAACGCCAGTAAGAAATTCAGTTCATCGTGATTAGTTAAAAAAACCCCCAAGAAATCGATTTTGACCGAGGTAATGTCTCCTTCATATTCAGCTTCGAATACATTATACACCCAGCGACGATATACCACGAGATCAGTTCATGACATATATGCACGAGTGATAGCGAGTGCATATGAAGTGAACTGGTCAAAATCGAGTGGTATACCGTCGCTGGGTGTGATTTCTTGTTATTAGGCCTATATCATAACAGTATATTGAAATTCTGGTGTGGAACATCAAAAACGGATTTTTGCACAAGCTGAGAGCTCGCACGTATGCCAGCCGTGGTATATCGTCAATATACCACGGTTGTTTTCGCGTCTCGACCAATCAGATCGCTGTATTTGCGCCATCAATATACTGGTATGTTTCAAAACATAATCTTGACGCGGATTGGTCAGCGTTTGTGTCTATTGAATTTGTGAATAGTATTATAGAGCAGTGTAATCAAACCTTTTCGATCAACACCTGAAACGTGACATAATTCAAACCCGAAGAAAATTAATCACGTATCTTTGTGTGCACTAGAAAGCAACGGAATGAAGGGGTCTCACCAATAATGGCGATATCATTCCAGGGAGATATTCTTTTGTGTGGGAGATTTTCTTTTTTCCTTCTTCTCCTTTCTTTTTCTCCGATTAACATTTTGAAGGAACGGAATTAGTGCTTCTTCAAAGAGCTACAAGATCTTGCCTGGAGAGCTTCTGTTTATGGCTTAGGGATTCACCAGCAGACCTGGGCATGCGTAGTACAACATGCAATTTTCCACGCCAGATATTTTTATTTGATTATACAATGAAAGACAGGAAAGCGTGTATGTTTCCAAGAAATCAACACGTTCAACTTATCTTTTGAGTGTTCAATGCGGAGACAGCTATCTGCGTTTGGCCCCTCTATAAGCATTCCTGCAAAGATACAGCAGCGCAGCGCATTTTCTACACAACAAAAAAGCCACAACTCGTTTGTTTACAGTGAGAGGTCAGAGTTGAACAAATTTTTACTCGCACGTTTTTTCATGTGCATATATTGTTGTTTCCACCTTTGCTCTGTGACTAAAATAAATCTAGTGGAGGCATGTGTAAACAGTCAGTTATTTTATATTACTAGTTTTTGGCTTGAGATTCAGTTCTAGATATCATTCATAGCCAGAAAGAGATGGAAACGTACTGGTATAGAGAACATCATAAGTTCATCTTATATGTTATGTAAAATATTATATTGTTCTCACAATCCGGAGTAATTTCAGCTATTTCTGGGAAAAGTTCATCCATATTTTGAATATATATGCCACATCAGCCAATGAGCTGAAAAGGACCGTCAGAAATGAACTCGAAGATACAGAACTTGACAGATGAACTTAGAAATGTATATATTTCTGTGTGACAATAAGTATGAAATTATGTCAGCTGTTTAATTAACAGCATCACAGTGATATTGCAAATAGGGCATGCATATAAGGTATCAAAGCCAGAGACCCTGCTGGCAGAAATCGCGGATACCGTTCACGTGTACAGACAGTGTAAAGAATACCTGTTTGAAGTGCATTGAACCTTACAGTAACGACTATAAGAAGTGTTTGTATGGATGGGTGAGACAGCGATCGAGATATCATGATCAACGGGGTTGTCGAAGGTCAGAAATAGTTCAATCGGCCGTAAAAAGTAATTATGCCGAGGTTGATGATAATAAGGTAATAAATAGAAGCCATTTTTTTTGTAATGGTAGACCATTGTTAAAAGTTATGCCGCAAAAATGTGCCATTGATCGGGATAAATTCTTGTCTAAATTCATAGAGAACGGTTGAACTGGACAGATGAGTCAGCCGGGCTGTTTCTTAGATCTCAAATTACGCAATTTAAATTTTCGATCGTGAAGATATGTAATATTTGCATCGCTTGGAAGTCAAATCAGTGAACATGCAATGCATCCTGGGTAAAGTATAGCACAACACATATTAAGCTTACATGTTGATTATTTATATAATATGTCTTTCTGGAAAAGAAGAGAACCCTCTTTTCTGCACCACTTCTTTGTATTTGGTCAAATTCTTCTACTGCAAAAAATTAAAATTGCGTATTTCAGTATCCTGTAGCCATGATCATAACTATGAAAATATCCATGGCAACCGCCGTGACGGCTTGATATATGGACGGCAGTATTTTTCATGCCATGACGTCGAGACCGGTCTTATCAAGATGGCCATCGACAATCTCTCCCTTGTGAACTGAACAAGAACACGACCATAGACGAAAACAAGGAAACGCAACCCCAAGTTTGTACGTGACTTTGCCCAGAAGGTTCGGAAAGCCAACCACATAATGTTCGAAATGAGAAAGGATGCATGCTAAGCTTGGTTAGAATGCAGTGTCTCTGTACGTGGATAGAATAACTAAAATCAGAGGTCACGACTCATGTACGGCACAATGATAAGTTCCATGTTGATCTCGTTCAGCGTTTTCCACGATATAACAACTCATATTTTCAGCTTTATCACGTATGACTCCCGAGAGGCCTTTGCTTCCCACAGATTAAATTTTTCTGATACAATCTTCTAAAAATGACATGTTATACGTCTTTTCCTGTTTTAATGAACCAGTTCTCTGCAATTTCGTACGAAAATCATTGAAAACAAAAACAATCCCAGACGGTAGGTGGCCACTGTCTCCCCATTTGTATGTCGCATCGTTCTATCATTCAATCAGAAATGTCATCAATCCGTGATTTCTTGTCCTACATTCCACTCAGATATTTCACTTTTTCTTTTTCATTGATGACTCGTGGTACAAGATTTCACGCTAAAAAAGTGCGAAGTGGTAGCGGCTGTTTCCCTGCTGAGACGCGTGACCTTATCGGCTTTCGTCGGTGACCTGAGCATTACGAGTGCGCGATCCCTCGGTCACAATCGCCAGATGTGCGGTGTAGTCGATTGGGAACAAGGCAACCTGGGTCACCATCCTTTGCTAATGGTACAGGTACATGTGTCACGGTAGATTTATTCCCCACGATTAGATTTCGGCTGGCTTTACATTTAAGTATACAATGCTCGATGCCAAAAAGCAGAGCGTTATGAATCATAACATAAATCACTTCAAGTACAACGTAATAATATCTGGTATTTCATCCATCTGAAGATAGCAAGCTGCCTTTGGCATTGGAAACTGTAATTTTCCATGACGACTCAGACATCTGTATACTTTTTATATATATATATATATATATATATATATATATATATATATATATATATATATATATATATATATATATATATATATATATATATATATATATATATATATATATATATATATATATATATATATATATATATATATATATATCTGTCTGATGATTGCTAGATGCATGAAACTTAAGTAAAAGATACCATTACTTTGTACTTGAAGTAATTTGTGTTATTACTTATATATATATATATATATATATATATATATATATATATATATATATATATATATTATATATATATGATTCACAAAATTACTTCAAGTGCAAGGTAATGCTGTAGTAATATAATATATATATGTGTGTATGTATATATATATATATATATATATATATATATATATATATGTCTGTGTCTGTGTCTGTGTCTGTGTCTGTATATAGATAGATAGATAGATGATATTTCATGCTAGTCTATTAAACATTCTTTATGCCTATGCGTGGCCACTTTGACACAGGAAATTGTTGATGCTCAGAGTAGGAGCAAAGCAATAAAAAACAATTTGTTCTCTTACACATGTTTTGCATGGGTATTGTCCGAACACTTGGTTACAAATTAGTGTGTGTACGGTCATCTTCCTTTGTGATGCATTGGCTGCAGAAAAACACGGTGTACAAGACAATGAATAAAATCTTTTGTTCTTGAATGTACCAATATTTCATTCCGACGTCATAAAGGAACACAAATCAACCGTGACATACATTTGTGATATGACATCCAACACGATACGGACATCCATGAATGGAATTCACGCTTTCAACAAGCTCATTGCTCTTAGCGTTTCACGGTTGTTATTATCTACAGAATATTTTTCGTGTTGATTCAAGGTCTGCGTGTCTAAGATCTTTGGTATTATACAGGCAATGTTACCATCTGCTCATTTCCAAATATGCCATTTTTAATGGAGAATAGTAGCTATTTCTATTGTATAGAACATTTGGTATAATGTCCTATTTAAAGGTGAGAGTATTTCAAATACATACGCTATCATCGTATTATATTAATAAACTTCATCGAGGATCCCCAAGAGATTGTAGAGCGTTCCATGATCTAATTTCATTTGCTCTCTGTTGATGCCGGCGTGAATGAAATCACTTAATTTGTCGTACCTTACAAATCTGATGCTCCAACTCATTCATCAACGCTCTGGATTCATCAATCACTCGAATAAATACTCCTTGTCATCGACTGAAAACGCTAGATAGTAACCCATGAACAACGCCGCGAAGATGAAAGGACATTAGCGACTATTTCTATATCTGGACGATGAAAGGGCAAAGTCAGAGAGTTGACTTTGAGGGCTAACGAAATCAGACCTAACGAGTCAATCTCTGTGTTTAGGAGAGCAAATATACTGAAAGTGTTCGTTGCCATGGGGCGTTTAATTGACCTAGTAAAACTAACGGAAGGCTATTCTAGCTTGTTAAACTACTTTGCCAAGTGATTCTGTCATACAGAAGGCGTATATATTTGTGTTTCTTGTACTACAAGATTAGTCATGCAGGTTGAAAAAACAAATGTGACGAATTGGAAGCCTTTTAAGGTAGTATGCGCCTTGAAAGTGGCATACTTAAATTTTTGCTCAAACCTTCTTAAATGAAACTTTCAACCATTCTCTTACCAAATTAAGAATACCAATCGGGGGTCATTGTGCAAAGTTTGGAACTAGCGAAAAAAATTACCAAACATTTTGCGATATTTGAAATTCAAAATGGCCGCCATTCCTGTGTGACATGAAAGTTTTTCTTTCTCAAAGAGCTTTACATTGTAAAATAAGCCCTCGCAAGTGTTAAACCAGAAAATAATTGTAGAAATTTGAGTGTCCGAATATCTGTCCCTGTGGCGCGTTCTACCTTAAAGAGCACAATTTACAATCGAATTGAAGTACGTTGACTTACGGCAACTCAGGTGTTCGGCGAGACTGCAGAATAGGGGCTCATGCTGCAGTAAAATTCAACATTATCTTAGGGGTACTTTTGTATTTATTCACCATGACAGGCACCCTCAGACAAGCACTGATGGCTATAAAGAGGATGTGGTCTAATCTTGTGTTCTTCAAGCTGCGCATTATAGGGAACACGGTTCAACCTCGCCTTGCTCAAGCAAATCTCTCCCGGTTCAAACAATCACCTCCCCGGGCATTGGCGTTTCAAACACAGTCACCTGTGGTCGGTCTATTCCGCTTGGCGTCTATGCCCCATAGACGTGGGTACATATGCCTATATGTACACACGTCTATGGGGCATAGACGCCAAGCGGAATAGACCGACCACAGGTGACTGTGGTTTCAAAATGCCGTTTGAGACGGGTAGATATTCCGCACCTGGTTCGTTGGTAATAATCGTTATCAGATGTTTTCATCTGAGCCTAAGATCGGGGTCGGCCACATCGTGAGAACCGTTAAAAACCGCCTCTGTGGGACCCAGCTAATGATGGTTTAAAATTTCAACGGTAGACCCATTTCAGCGTAGACCGAGGGCCTATGAGCAACGAAAGAAAAATAATGGTTTCCAAGGGGCACTTTATAAACACAACATCAGCAACCATATGGCGACAAATTAAATGCGCTCAACTATTCTGGTGAAAACATTTGTTGGAAAAGAAACCATCCATTGTTGAAAGTGATTAATGAGAAGTACAAATAGCGTGACACATGCATGGTTTATTATAATTGAAATAAAAAAATTATTTTGATCGATTAGAAATAAAAAATATTATCGATGAGGGTAAAACATGGCATCATACTGCCCTAATTAATCTTTCATCAAAAGAGAGTAAATTTTTATAAGTGAAGTGCAAATTGCGACCCATAGAAGCAAACGTTGGCTTATTAAGGCTCCAATGTCTTTGATGATTCAGGAGGTAACTGGTTGAAATCTCATCCATAAATCACTTGGGAGTTTCACAACATCAAAGTACTGTTGCAACAAAACATGAATTCCCTGCTGTGCAGGACAAAACAGATTTGGAAACAAGTCATGATACAAGACAAAGTATCCGCTGGAGACACTGTATTTGGAAGCTGGAGACACGGTATTTGGAAGCTGTTAAACTTTCTTGCTGATGATATGTTGACATGCATGCAATTAAAAAATACCTAGCTATAAATGGTGACCTTGACACTATATGACCATTATAAGGTTGCACCACGACATTTAATCATATCGCAGAACAAATTGTCGTAGTGCATCGTCCGTATGCCGAGACTGAAATTAAATCTGCTCAGACATGTCTGCCAAAGAGCTTCTGACATCGAAAAAAATATAATGACCAGACGTGTCATGTGGGATCTTATCGCAGCACAATTGGACGTATATTATGCCGTGTAATATTATAGTACATTGTCCAATAATAGAGTTACTGGAATCTTTATGTGCACGTTCTTGGCACAAAAAGTGTGTCCAGAGTGTCAGCCTGCTGTAGTCGTTATCTAATTAGATACAGAATGGTACATTTAAGCTGGTCTTGTAGCAAGTTTTTATGGAATCATGATTCAGACATGTCTGCGTTATGGCTGTGGGTGTGAAAAAATCGTAACAAAATGACCGTCCAGCGCAGCCATATTGGATTGTATCACAACATGAACTGACACGCATAAGTACGGTGCAGTACACTGTATTGGTTCCAACTTTGAACGAAGGTGGTCCGGGCATGTCTCATTAATTACTTTAGCTGATGGACGTACGGACGCAAGGACGGATGGAGCCAAATCCATTGGCCACTGACTTTGTCCGAGGGAACTAATAACCAGAGAGCATTATTGACTTATTGAAAGTAATTTGGTTGTCGTCTTATTCAATATCCATTGTTTTGTATTCGTCATAATCTAAATACAATCAAAGGTAGAGATGGCTGCATTTCGCTGTTGTTCTTGATAGCTGTTGTAGTTGAAGGTTTACAAAGGTCGAAGGTCTCATTAAAATCTCGCGATTTACAGGCGTCAATTATGATGTATGTAATTTTAGAGAGGCGCCAACAAGAACGACTAAAAATACAAATGTGTTCATCTCTTCATCAATTTCATTTTAATGAAATTGATTCTTGATTGCTAATCCAATATTTTAAATTAGTGGGCGATACACTATCTAATTAAATAACGACTATGGCGCCATCAATCAGGCATGGTGTATCACATTTTAGAAGGCCAATAGCTGTAACTTTTGAAGATTTTTTCACTCTTTTTATTTTAATGTCTACAGTTTTCTGTTCCACTATTTAGCTCGTCAACACGGCGTCTACATGTGTAAAGTGGACTGTTATATTGTCTGGGTTTGAATTTTTGTCCGGCCAGAATTCATTTATTAACAATAACATGCAGTCTACACATATACAGGCAGAGTTGACGATCTGAATACTGTGTACCTCAATATGTTTTGGGAGTAGAACAAGAAACTGTGATTGGCATTAAAAACAAAAATAGTGCATAAAAATATCATCTAAGGTTACGTTGCCGTTATGACACGTTGGCTTGCACGACATTCAAGTCGGGCAAACGTAGAACAAGAAATATGATACAAAACAACTTCTTAATATGACCAAGTAATTCAACAGATGGTAGTTGGGTCATACTGGCCCCCAGCTTCTCAGTACTGATGTACTTACACTAGTACAGAAATGTGCGAGAAATTTGCGAGAAATGGACACTTTCTCGCGTGTTTGCGTGAAGTATGCGAGAATACATACTGTCTCGCACTTAATTTGCGAGAATTTTGTTTTCTAGTAATCAGCCAGCGAGAACTGTTTTTTTTTTTGCTTTGCATCAGCGAGACATTGAATTCTCGCAATCAATCTGCCAACCGTAATTTCTTGCTGGTTGATTCAGAGAATTCAATTTCTCGCAGATGCAGATCGAGAAAAAACAGTTCTCGCTGGCTGGTTACGAGAAAACAAAATTCTCGTAAATCAAGTGCGAGATAGTATGTATTCTCGCATACTTCCCGCAAAGAAAAGCGAGAAAGTGTCCATTTCTCGCAAATTTCTGTACAAATGTTCAGCTGAAAATAGAAATGAGCAAAAGTTACAGACAACGATTCTCAGAAATTATTCTTCACTGCGCAGATTCTTTACGGATTGGCTTGCAGTCGGCATAATTGGACAGCTCAGCGCACTGATTTAGTTGAGTCGAAGTGTACTCCTCACTTCCATCATATCGCTGTGGTCGACATTGAGGTCAAACATCTATGTGCAAATCTCACAAAGATTCATGATGCCAAACACATGGCATAAAATGACCTTTTCTTTTGGGTTCACGAAATCCATAATAAATCATAACGATGAATTCTGATTGTTACCTGTCAACAAGACGCCGTAATGAAAGGCACGCTTCACCCACACACTCCTAGCTGAAAACGTGCCTTCACACCTCGGCGATGGTTTATGACAGCACAGTGAATGAAGACACATAGAATCAAAGGCATTGTTGTGCGTACGTTTTTGGGGAGCTATGAATAACGAACATCACAGAAAACACGGCATAGAATGTTAAATCCTTATCAAAACTCAAAACGAAATATTCAGATAACCCTTGTGTTACTTGCAGTGAAAGTTTGTGTATGCGCATTCGGAGCCTCTGTTTACATAACCAGTTTTGCTTTGAAGGCGTAAACAATAGTGTTTAGAAATAACGTCATGTATGGACATATGTGTATTTGTACTAGAAGGCTAAGCATAGTAAGAACAGGACAGAAGGGCTTGAAATGACATTCAAATTATTGCTATTATAATTTGATAATGGTGCCTAGGAGGTAGATCAAATACAGATATAAGCTGTTGAACAAATGGTCAACTGCGAAGTAAATCTAAAAGACTGTAGATCGCAAAGATGTGACATTCCCTGCAAATTTCTGCTTTTAAGAACCATCAGAGTTAACCAAGTTATTTTGTTAATAAAACGACTTTTAAATACGTAATTGACTAAAAGTGAAATCTCAAATGTTTGTATTTGCGGATAAAGAGTTGAGCTTTACACTAATGAAATGACACAGACAGCCTAACTGGGCCTTTATATAGTAATTGTATCTGAAGCGCATGCGGAAAAATGAAGTGAGATCTCATTAACACATCATGCCTTTTGGACACGCTGCCAAACTAGACGAAATACCAGAAGCTATACCTTTTGATCTATATGTTTTTTTTTATTTTGTTCTCTTCACTATTTTGTCCATCTTGTCAGACGAAGTTGGGTTTATTAAAGAAAGTCAAACGCTGAGTTTTCCTCTCAAAATCCCCCAAGATCTCGACAAAATCTACTCGTTCATTTGTTCATTGGAAGAACATTCTCTAATCGCTTCGTCCGTCTAGAAGTAACAAAAACATCATTGAGTACATCTGCTTCTGTCTTTCATAATTTGAAATGTGATCGAAGTACCTGATGGAGAAACGTATACAGTGTAATTGGCTCTATTTTATCGAAAAGCATCGTACAATATTCACTAGTTTATATGGAGTAAATAAAGGTTTCACCGTATTACTAGTTTGAAATTCGAATTTTTTTTCTCCCGTGGAGTTAACACAGGGATGGCAGCCATTTTGAATTCTGTAAACATTTGGTAAATTGTTTCTGTAGTACCAAATTTTGCACAGTGACCCGTGATTTTTATTCTTGATTTCGTGTACTGAGAGAGTTTGAGCAAAAATTTAAATCTTTCGATTTCGAGCTCACTACCTTAAAACGATTCATCATAAACCACAGGTATTGAGTTGGTTTACCTGTTGGGTAGGAGGGAGCCGTACAAGAAGTAAATAAACTTATTAAAAAATGTTTACCATTAGTTAAAAAACAACAGTTTCTAGCCAGGCACGTTTGCCATTTTGAGACAAAAATGTATGATTATTTTTGAAGGGAGATGTCTCGAGGAGATAAGCTTATACTTGTAGAACGATTTGCGCCCGAATGCGTTTTTGAACCAGGTCATGACCTACGAATTAGAATCACGTTTTGATTATAAAAATAGAATATGTTTGTCAAAAGAAGACCAGATATGAACTGAATATGCTCATGTGTTTCACAACAGGTTCATTAATAGAAGTACCCTTCACAGAACAATAAGATATATGTTATCACTATATGTAGCAGGATTTTTTAACTTCGCACAGTACTCTCAGAGTTTAATCACTAATTACAAAACTTTATTTAATATGCAAATGAGCTGTTAATTTACTTGACACTGCTCAATCTTCATGGGACAATTACATATACATCAGATCACAGAGTAATATCATAGACAGAGTGGCAACACTTGCATGCCTTTTGTTCCATGGTCGTCTCGGTAGACTATTGGCTTTTCATATTAAAATGAGCTTAAGAGGTGTTAAACTTTTTGGAGGCTTGGTTTGTGGTTGATAATTACACGAGATTATGCGAAACATACGACGAGATGGCATCGTACTGCCAGTCGCGTAGCAACCATAGTTACTTTGTGAGCTCTCAGGCCAGAAACACTGCCTAACGCCAATCAAAACATAACACGCCAGCAGTTTCATAAACATGTCCTTTCTTGGCGCACGTGTAAAAGACGGTATGACTGACCGTAAACCATTGAGTAAAACCAGACAGTATCGATAAAAGACTTTCAAATTTGGTTCAAACACACTCATTATATATTCATAAAAATATGAGAGGAATTTTTAAAACGGTAAAACCCACTTTCCTGAAGCTCAAAACACTCCCGTTTTCGCCAGCACATCAATTCCGATCAGCACAACACGACAACAACAACACAAGCTTTGTCGAACATACTTTCGCTTAACAATTGGTGAAAATCCGAAATTACCGAAGGGTGCATGGTCGGCACTCTTCGGAAAAGAGAGCCAAGAGCTTGGTGAGGCGAGGCAAACATGGATTGCTTACGTAACCGCTTCACGCCTTAAACAATAGCTGTTGCCACTCTGTCTATGATATTACTCTGTGATCAGATCAACATTTGTAGCACGTTTTATTTAATTTAGTGCTGTAATTTTTGAGTAATGTAAATAATTACAAAGTTCATTAAATATGCAAATAAACCCTAAATTAACTTGACACTGTACAATAATTCATAGCACAATTAAATATTTATCAAATCAATTTCTGTAGCACGTTTCACAAAATTTGGTGCCGTAATTTCAGAGTTATATACCTAATTACAAAGTTTATTAAATATGCAAATGAACCCTTAATTAACTTTACACTACTAACTGCTTTACAACACAGTTAGATATCTGTCGGATCAGTATATGCAGCAGTTTACATGACGTTTGATGCAGTTATTTCGGAGTTATATGACCAATGATAAAACTTCAGGAAATATGCAAATGAACTAATTATTAACTTGACACTGCTCAATGCTTCTCAGTACAATTGGATATTTATCAGATCAACATCTGTAGCAAGTTTCATCAAATTTAATGCTGTAATTTTTGAGTAATATCACTAATTACAAAGTTCATTAAATATGCAAATGAACCCTTAATTAATTTCACACTACTAAATGCTTTACACTACAGTTAGATATCAGTAAGATCAGTATCTGCAGCAGATTTCATCACATTTGGTGAAGTTATATCGGAGTTATATGACTAATTACAAAACTTCATAAAATATGCAAATGAGCTATTTGTTAACTTGACACTACCAAATGCTTCTAAGTATAATTAGATATATATCAGATCAATATTTGTTGCACGTATCATCAAGTTTGGTGCAGGAATTTCAGAGTTATCTCACTAATAACAAAAGTTCATTAAATATGCAAATGAGAAGATAATTGACATGACACTCACAGTATCATCATAATGTTCTGAGACTGTCATCTGTGAAAAGTTTCATGAAATTTGGTGCAGTATTTCTTGATATATGTCTACACTGTCATTACCGTCTCCATAGGGAAACCATTGTACGGAAAAAACAATTTTGCATAACTTCATTAATATGCAAGCCACACTGACCAAAATCTAATCAGTTCTTGCAAGTAGCATATGGTACCCGTTTACCAAATCTGACTTGAATCCGTTCAGGCGTTTTTGAGTTATCGCGTAAACAGACAGACAGACAGACAGACACACACACACACACTAAAACACACACACACACACACACACACACACACACACACGGACAGACAGACATCGTTATGACATTAGCCCACGTGTTTACACACGTGATCTAAAAATGGGCTAATATTACCGCTGAAGACTCGCCAACCAAGGGTGATAAGAGTGAAAACAAACGATACAACTCAAGACTTTCTTGCAATGACCACGTGTAACCGATGACCTTATGTAACCTATACAAGGCTGTATGCAGCTATACAAATACTGAAATTGCACAGCCAAAGATAATACACTATCACAGTGTGTGGAGGGGCCGTGACACTATATTTTGTCGGGTATGTTGCTTTATATAACCATTCAAGTCAGTTATAATAATCTCATTAGTGTAATGTCAATACACTGAATGCCCTATAGCTCACCTTTTCAATCAGATTTGTCCCAAACCAAACTGTACTATTTACAACTCCGCACAGCAAGGCATGGGACAACGCAAGAAAAATATCGGAACGATCACGGGGTAGCACTGAAGATAAATGGGCCTAAAGAGCATTTCAATTCAGTAACAAGTGACCTAGGGAGTCGTTAATGTAGGATTGGGATAGAATCCATAGCTCAAGTCCCCAGAAAACCCCTTTAGTCCGTATCTAAAGACTCGATCCACTTATCCCTTTGTGCCAAATAAACTGTCCCCTTACACAGTTTTGGATATGGGTATCTGAAGGTGGCTTACATGCGACCATAAACAAACAGTTTAAGTAATTCAAGTATATGCTTTCAGTGAAAGTTTATGTACATCTTTTCTACTTTTGTCTTGCATTGGAAATTTTGTGATGGACAGATAAGGATAGGAATGTATGGGATGCATTTGAAACTTGCTCGCTGACTACAATTCCCTGAAAGAATGGCGCCAAGGACACATGGGACGGAAGCTTCCATGTAAGATTTTGTGGAGGGACCGTGCTTTCAAGCATTAGCTTTTCGGAGGGAATGACAAAGGGGGATAAAATTCAGAAGAGCGAAAGTCGCTGAAAAAATTCTGCTGTTTTGAAGGTAGGTAAAAAAGCATGAAATTGTTAAAAAGGGAAAGAAAGCATACCACGTAGTATCCGAATTTTCAAATTTTTGACCGCGCAAACGCTAAAATGTTTACAATCTGATGGCACACTCCGAATAGCTAAAAGGGACACTCTTTTTGACCTTTTTTGATATCAAGAGAATTGAATACTTGCATAAAGTCACACTGTACAAAGTGACATGACTTTACAAGTCAAAATTATGTCTTTGCTGAATTCGAACATATGGTTTCGGTTACGACTTTACACAAAATGGATTTTTCCTATTCCGACTTGCTTTCCTGTGACCGATAAAGATCCCCACAATGCAAGGGAAAGCTGCTAACCTCATACATAATGTAAAAAGTACCGCCAGGTAAGACCCATCTCGTAAGGGTTCAACTTCTCTTCGAAGCGGTCATTCGAAACAGCAAAGAACAGGCATATTGAACAGTATATTTAACCGTAATCCCCGTGGTACGTCACAAGTATCCCAAGATACTTCAAATCTCTATAATTAACCCGTCATTGGCAAAGTCACGGTTACATATGCCATGCATGGTATAATTAGTATGCATGTCACTTCATTCGCATTATTCGCCTGGCCTGTAAAGTTGGTAATTCGACCGTAAACTGATTGCTCCTTTTCTGTTCTCAGGGAAACTCCATCACGTTCTCATGGTCATGATTTTTATGTCCACTCATATATGACCAGCGTTAATGTAACATAACCTTTATGTGGCGTTAACTTGAGCTGTTTCTAAGCAGTCGATGAGCAAGCGTTGAACATTTCCTTTTTTGTGGTCGTTTTCAGTGTGCACTGCAGCGTTACGAGCTGTGTACAGTTACTAGCAAACGGGCGATTTTATGTCGGCGATGTTGGAATACCATGGACTGAAACACCAATTTTGGCTTCAATTGTGTTTACTACACACGGTTCTCTTATCAATGCAATACGGACCCTGATATAAGCTTACACAATGTGCAAATGCACGTCACTCTGTGTGCATATTCGTGCTGTGTGTTTCTCTTTCCTTCCGTATGTATGTATGTATGTATGTATGTATGTATGTATGTATGTATGTATGTATGTATGTATGTATGTATGTATGTATGTATGTATGTACACATGTTTATTATAATGATTTGGCATAGCTGAAGCCTCCTCTTCATAGCTTTGGTGTTTAGCTGATTCGAACCGTTTTGCTGATATCATAGTCAATGACCTGAAAATTGCATCAACAAAACTACAGAGAATATAATTGTAGATGAAAAACGTTCGCCGTAGCGTTGTCTGTTTCCAAGAATCAAGTTACAATAAAAGCAAGCTAAATTGTGATAGTGTTTGATTCGATCTATATTAAAACGCTGTGATCTATCACCATGTATGTGGCGATGACAACAGCGTAGCTTGGAATGTCTTTGTTCAGTTCTGGCGAGATAACACCGGATGAAACGACTGGCTCGTGATGGGATTTTCGGCGATATTTCACATCGTGCGATAGTATCGAACAAACGTCAGACGAAAATTGTCCTCCATGTACGCCTCGTTAAAATCAAGACAGGCGATTTTACGACGCCGAAAGAAAGGGAGCCAACATCCCGGTTTATAATGTTCATGAAATTTAACGGCGCAGACTGAAAGACAAGATTAATTTTTCACAATGTGCTCCAAGCTGTAGCAGTCAGTCACAAACATTCGCGGAAAACATTCACAGAAAGTTGTTAATGTCACGGAACATGTTTATTGCGAAGATCCTCTTTATTAGACAATTCCCTTCGGCACGCATCCCTCTACGTCAGACTCTTGCTGAACAAAGGCTGAGAGCTATACTTCATTATACCCAGGACGCTGAAAAGGACGCTGTTGACATTTTCTCAGTCGTTCTCCAACGTCAAACATCTCGGCGATTAACATTTAGTCCCGATACAGCAACAATGCGTTCTGTATCCATGGAAACGGAAATTAACTGCACAAGAGGGAAGCTCTCCTCGGAGGATATTTAGATTCCGAGATAAACTCCCTATAGGTTACACTGTATGAAAAAGCAACATCAATACTCCACTATGATTTTAGCGGTTACTGTTTTTCCCTGTTTGCAAAGAGGGGAAATATAACTGACTATTTCATAATCTCTCTCTCTCTCTCTCTCTCTCTCTCTCTCTCTCTCTCTCTCTCTCTCTCTCTCTCTCTCTCTCTCTCTCCTTTCTATTTCACGGTTGACAATACAAAAGAATGGTACAAAACGCGTCTTGTTGGCAAACGCGGCAAAATGTTTCTACATGGAGCGCCAATTTTGTTTGAGACCCGGATGTCTCACCTGTAAGCCATTAAATAACAATCTCCAGACTGATTGAGCCAAGCCGTCATATAGTATTTCACAGCCACGCTCCACACGAGAATGCTTCAAAACGAAACAGTCGCATACTTGTAGATTTAACACGCAACGACTTTTATCGAGGAAAGGGCGATAAACTACTATACGAGCGTATGGTCCTTGTCATTTTGTATTCATTAATAGGAAAAACTCATTTTCAGTTATTACAGCAATTTTCGTTGCCCGCCTTTTAAGAAACATCCGTGTCGATATTTTATTATGTAGGTAATGTTAGTATAGCTGATCGTGTTACATGTCCACAAAATTAGATTGGATTTTTAGGCTATGAAATAGTTTAGACTAACTGAAACGCATACGGCGTTTTTACAATTTACATGTTTTCTATGTATAGCTTATGGATTGCATGTACGTACACGTATGTATGTATATATATATATATATATATATATATATATATATATATATATATATATATGTATATATGTATATATATATATATATATATATATATATATATATATATATATATATATATATATAATATATATATATATATATATATATATATATATATATATATATATATCGCAGTAACATCATGAGACGGTATTTCCAAACTACTGCCGTGTGTTATTTCGTCCGAGCAAGAATACTGAGTCGGTGTTTACATGAATCAGGGAAACATAACCGGGCCAGCAGATGACACAAAAGCGCGCGCATTACGTAACTTTGATTTGCCTACACTACCTTGATAGCGCAATCTCACAAAAAGCAACTCCCAAACGTTTCATGAAAGTTAATTTTGGCTAAATCTCCTGTGCTAATAAACCACCGCCTACAAAAGTATACATCCAGATAATAAAATGATTGTTTATTGTTTACAAAATTACATTGCCAGCCTCAGTTCCAAGGGAAGTCCGATTTAATCACCTAATTTTTGGCAATATCATTATTGGTGCACGAAGATTAAACAACAGTAACAAATTATCAAGAATGTGGTCCGTTTTTATGTTATAATGTTCCATCGATTCGCCCTGTATCATAATGAGGAATTCAACAGTTCTTTTGCAAAGTCAAGGCAGTATAAGATACGCGCACACATGGCAAGGATAGCTCGCAGTCAGTGGAAACGACTGCAGCTACTTCTTGTCAGCGTTCGCATCGCTTCAAGAGCACCGTGACTTGCCTTTGTCCTTAACAGCTGTGGTTGTCCAAAGTCTTGCTGACATGTTAACAATCAGTGGCTAATATACAACCTCAACGTTTAAAATATCGCATCAATAAAATTAATAAACTTTTATACAGCCAAAATGCTGAGAGGAAATTAAAATGCAGTATTTTGCAATCAGTAAAAAATGGTGTACCAGACATCGCCCAAACTCCGTACAGCGTGATTCGTTGAGTTACAGTCACGTGGTATGCGTCATTTTGGGGCTGACACGCGCAAAGAGTGTGTTGCCGGTTAACAGGTTCGAAACTGTTTACCGGGTAACAGTCCTGAACAACTGTTGACTGGCTAAGGTTCAAAGCGCCGCCTAGAATGCGTGAAGAGGGTATCGAATGCGACCTATGAGTGATGGAGGGGGTTACTTCTCCATTTTTCAGTCAAGAAAACTGGATGAGGTGTGTTTCACAACACCGTGACGTATTGGCAGACCATATTCGGGTACACATAACAGCATATGTTGTTTGCCCCAGGCAACAAACATACGCTGTTACCCTCACAGCCAGTCAATATGTGTACACTGTTGCGGTTATTGTCTCAAACCAGTATAGCCAGGCAAAGTAAAAAAGAAACGAAAAAATAACAAATAAACATGAACTGAAAATGAGACACCCAAATCGTGTCATCTTATCCCTTTTGCGACATTTTGTCGCCCAAAGAATGTATTTTTAAACTTGGTTATATTATAGAGTTAGTATAAGCGTAACTTGCAATGTAGCGAAGCTCGAAGGTAAAGGATCTGGGCAAATTGCCTAGCAAGCTACTTAAAATATGTGCGGGCTTTTCAAACCCTTTCTTTGTTCTCTAAATTTGTTCGTCCGAACGGATTTGTGAACTGTAAACTCTGCCCGAGGCTGACAATAACAGTCTTTGTAATGTACCACTTAATATTGAAACATTCACTTTGGTAAATAAGCTCTAAGGGATGGACCATTAGATCAGGGAGGGGTGGTCAAAAACAGAAAAAAAACCGCAAAAAATTAGGAAAAAATCTTCAGACTAGTTTGCAACGTAAAAAAATAAAATCAGAACGCAAGAAAACCCCGATAAATCTGACGGTTGACTCATCAAAAAGTTGGCATATCATGACTCACTCAGGAAAAAAAATTCATAAATTTACGATTGTAAAAAAAATGTTCACAATCTGATTGTGACCACCCGGTACCCCACCTCCAAAGATCTAATGATCCATCCCTAATGTTGCGACCCACCTCCAAAGATCTAATGATCCATCCCTAATGTTGCGACATATCTGTTTCGTATTCGTATAGTCTGCGCCCTACTCAGTTTCAAAGTTATTCAGTTTTTACGATGAGTTATATTTGCACTGTAGTTTAGTTCATTTAAATGTATGTGATAACCGGCAGTAGACAAATTTCTTTCAAAGCTTTACTCCGAACCCTTGATATCGAGGAACTTGTAAAACACTGGTATGCGATATCTAAAAATACCGTTCATTTGCAGGAGAAATGAAGCGAAACATTTCGCAGTTCAAAGAATATATTAACATTGAACGGGTGAAAACGCAGTTTAATCGTCTGAAAGTCACGCAACCAGACAATCACCGCGTCAAGTAATCAGCAAAGAGCCAAGCTTTTCAAATATTTGTTTAACTTCCGAGAGGTGAATAAACCAGGCGACGTACTTCAAGTTACCAGACGACACCACCTATGATAACACCATGTGGGTCAAATATTTCACCAGGGGCCAGTATCCGCGAGTAGCCGTTATATTATCATTTACTGGACCGTGAATCAATGGCATCGCTCTTCTTGCGCGTCGAAATACATTTGACCGCTGATTTTCTCGATTTCCGATCTCGCAGACTTGAATTATCGGTGGTGTGGAAGGTACCTGCACAGTTGGAAGGTGTTGTGCCGTGTGGTTATTGTTTACCGGTGTTCATGCATTCTGAACTCAGAACGAATGTACACAATTTATACTTCAGACACCATTGTAAGAAAAGCTAGACAGTTCTGGACTGTGCATGTTTTACATTGATGTATTATATGACAAGAATCGACTCTGAGAATAACATTTCGTACAGGCCACCGGAAAGCTGTTGGTTGCTGCAGACTATACTGACCCAAGGGATTGTTTTTTATGAAATACGTATGTGATTTGAATAGGAGGCAAAACTAACCAAACGTCAAGTAATCAGAGGTCTTGTTTGCTTGTGAACCACCAAGTTTTGTCTTCTTGAAAGCGCGCGTTATAATACTATGACGTCATGGAGATATACTTGTGAACGATAGTTGTGTGTGTTGCATTCTACCACAGTCCTGTGATTCTACATATACTGGTCGATACTCAGTTAATCTTTCCCCGAATAGAAAGCCGACTGCGTTTCTTTTAAAAAAATCGATTAAGTGATACATTTACATTGTATTAAAATACACTTGGATTAAGAACATTCGTGGAATCTCCCAACAACCGTGGTGAAACGTGAAAATGAGGAATGAAAATACCACAAATTCGGATAATTTTGAAAATACCTGTTTGAATGGAATTAGATCCTAACATTTTTGTGCGAAACTGTAATATCGAACACTTACCTTGAATTGCTGACGTCAAAAATAGCAGAAATATAGTGTAGTCCACAAGAATAGTAAAGCGGGAACCCATGCTGTCGTCTGCTCGTCATTAGCGCTCACATAACTATGCTCGGTTGCCGTTTCACGTTTCGATAACTGATTTAAATGGGTCACCGGCGCAGCTTTTGATGGTAGAATTTTTAATAACTTAGGTGTACCTATTTTAGAACTCCCAAGAGCAGGCTAAAAGTGACAGAGCCTGACAAGGAGAATGGGGATTTTCTGTCAACATATAAAATAGCGCAAAAAAAAGTCCGAGATAAGTCTTGGGTAGGGGCGGTCAGAGTGAGAACACACAGTTTTTTCGCCTTCCCCCATTTGAAATATTTTATCAGAGCATTCAGGACATTCCCATACATTGAATCTCAACACTTTCTCTGTTGTATATGTGGATATTTTCTGCAAAAAGCAGCCAGCCTGATTTTCAAAACAATCATCCTGTGTAGACCCCTTATGTTGACCATCCTTTCCAAGATATAGTGGATCACCCCTTAATCTAATTTGTTTTTCAGATTAATGTACCCGCCTCCGACTTAAATACTGAAGAAAGTCGACATTTTAAATGAAAAATATCTTCGTAGAACTTCGATGAGACAGTCAAGATAGTACGAAGGACCATTGGAGCTATATATGTTTTTGTTTTTATCTGAAACCCATCTTAGACATTTTCTCTTTGAGTTTTTAATTCTTGTTTTGATTTTGACTTTATCTTTAATCGACAGGGCTGTACTGTACCTATACATGCCGAAACACTCAGCGCCATGCCACAAGAAAAAAATAGCCGTAGAGGGCGTAAGAAATCGAAGAAAGTAGTTCTCTATGAAATTAAAGGCCGGCTGTCTGCACATTCCATGATTGTATAAATTACAGTCTTATACAAATTCCATCCTCCTCAGTCTTGTATATTCTCTTCTGATTTTTATACTTTTATATTTTTATACACTTCTGTACCATTTCTGTACCATTATATCTTTGCATGCTCTTGTCGTTTCTTTAAGCGTTTCTATCCATATTTTGTTGTCCAGTTCACATTAGTTACTGTCCTCTGTCTTATAATCTCCCATAACTATTGCAAGCTGCCAACAGCTGTCTGCTGTGGTTGCGGTCAAGGACTTCTGCTTTCAATTCCTGGGTGGAGGTCACCCGAAGATGAGTCCTTTGCAAAATGACCTTCATAAAAACGAATATAAATTTTGCTGTCTCCAGTCACTATCTTGCACTGCACAGGCAACATGACCATGAATATCGCCACCACCTTGACCACCTTGACCACCACCACCACTACTATTACAACAATCACAACAACAACAATCTTGGTCATCACCTTGACCATAATCTTCACCACCACCACCACCGCCATCACCATCACCACTGCCATCAATCCACCATCACCATTGCCATCAATCCACCATCTCCACCACCACCACCACCACAACCAATCAACCACCACCACTGCTATCAATCTACCATCTCCAACACCACTATCCTTACCACAAAGCCACCACCACCACCACAACTTCACCATCACCAATCAATCACCACCACCACTGTCAATCAATCCACCATCTCCATCACCACTACTATCACCACCACCACCACCAACACCTCAATCAAACCACTACCACCACCACCACTACTACCATCAAAACAATCACTACCTTGACTACAACCACCATCACTATGGATTGATGACCTATTAGACCCATGGAAACTTCATTTGCTCCAAAGGCTTGACAAGTCCACAAAAGCAACATATCGGCAAAGTGATGTAAGATGTATGAGAAAGTCTGCATATGTGTCCTCCAGGCACACTGTACCGTAAAGTGACCCGCACAATTTGCAATTTGCTGTAATATCAACTGGATGAGGTATATCAAATGGGTACCAGACGGTATATTAGGAGTTCAGATATACTTAGTACTTTTCTAGGTTAAGTACGACCGAATAAATTACTATAGAAATAAAGGACGACACGCTGACCATTAACGTTTATTTATGGGCAAGGGCGAGAGGAAAGCCAAAAATTAACGGGCGAGGCTTGCCGAGCCCGTTAATTTGGCTTTCCTCTCGCCCCGCCCATAAATAAACGTTAATGGTCAGTGTGGAGTCTGTTATTTCAATTATATTATCAACGAACCCCGAAAAACCGTCAAAATTTACGAAAATTTCCCGTGCGAACGACAACGGGGCCCCAGAACCTGTCAGTGAGTAGTGCACGCGCTGCAAAAACTTTGCAAATCCGGAGATTTTTTGAAAAAAGCGTCTAAACTTGGCCCACAAATGCTCCATTTTATTTTGTGGTTGATTATGATTTTTGTACAAATCACAGTTTTCATTTTAGCTGTAAAGTTACTGTGTTTACGATATTATTCATATTCACGGACATGAAAACAAACCATTACTGTGTATTTGTGGACAGTCACGTGGTTCAGCTCGACCAATTAAAACGCAATGGACAGGGCATGGTAATATTTCCTGTAACAAAAACCATTCTTTTCAAATTCAGCCAACTCAAAGCACGTTTTTCACTTTTTCAAAGCGCGGCTTTACAGGTGTTTGTCATATTGTGTCGGTCAAAATGACCCCGGAGACAACTTCCATCCGAATCAAAGACTGCACACACTTTTTTGTTCAGCCATATCTGATGAAGCGAATGTTTTTTTTTGTATTTTACTCTTTGTTTATGATTTTGCAGTTTATAGACGCGAGCGACTCTGACCCACCGAGAGATCACACAATTACCGATGTTTTTTCTATGACCGACTCAGCATTTTGAAACTTACGTTTATCGTCATTATTATTGATTCGGAAGCAAAACTACAGCTATGACATTTTATGTGCTTTTCCAATATTTTTTTCCGTTCACACAGTGTGTTGTTATACTATGAAAATCGCGCCGGCAGCAGTAATTTTTCAACAATGACAGTGACACAGTGATCCGCATTCGCAAGTTAAAGCGGATATTTTGCATTTCAAAATATGCTTCAGGGAGAAGAAAGAGAAAGTGTATTTATCATGTTATGTACAGCGATTGTCTCGCACTGCAAAAGTTGCGTTGATCTAGCTCTATGTACCTTTTTATGTACAGATTTACGATACCATGGCCTCAAAGAAGCTTTCAATCCATTCCTTTGGCAGGGATTAGGTAGCATTACGGCAAACTTACGGCATCACAGAGACGGCGACATAAAACGCGCATTATTACCACGACTTTTGCAGGTCGCAGGTGAAATTTTCAGAAGATCGCCAGGGCACAGTCCCTGCACAGGGAGGGATCGTGGCCAAGGGGGAAACGTGTTTATCAACCATTTGGACGCCGATAGGCATGGGTAACCAGCTAACCTCATTACACCCGGAGTCTGTCACTGAGAGAACTGGGTTTGTTTACGGTAATTCTCAGATAATTTGACGCCGATAATTCTCACCGACATTCGCATCCGCAGAGTCGAAAATAATTTAGTTTATAACAGTGCCTTTACGAACGACTTTATATAATTAACCACCATATGTAAAATCGGGACATTCGCACCAAATGCGTAAATGAAAATTCACAAAAGCTGAGTTAAAATGCGAATTATTGTACGTTAGCTGCTATTCTATGCAACCAAAAATATTGTCTTCGTATTTTCCCGATAGGAATTGGACCATTCATGGATATGTCCTACACCAATCGTATGTAAGATCCATAGCGCTGAGAAGTTCAAAGTTGCAAGAACAACTTGCCATCGTATGATCGTTCATAGATAGCTACAAGTTTCGCAGCACACCTCCCATAGTGTTCGCCCAGGCCACCATACTCACGAATACATGGATTCTGAATCGCCACTTTCAAAGACGATGTGCACAGGCGCAGACAACAGAGGGCGCCCGTGACGACGAATCCTCAGTATGAATTTGAATGGCAGTCTTGACTAGAAAAGAATTTGTGATTCGTTCACCTGAGGGTCACATTACAAGTAGAAATGGAGGGAGTGGCATGTAAATCAATCAAATCAGATTTGTAGCGTCTTCCTTCGAGGGCCGGCTCTCCGGTGAGTAGGCAACCAGGATACCGCTGAGGGCAGCCCGATGGCTACCCAGCCGACGATTATTGAGTATCCATACGAATAAGTGAATCCGACTTCACGTGCTCTGTGTTCAATGTCAATCGTAAACCACACGGTGGAGATCACCACACACATACCTACAGAGCGAAAGATCTTTCATTGATGCATATCAAAACATTACTTGGGAAAAAAGCAGATCCATGAAAAAAGGTGTACTTTAAATAGTTCGATGGATTGATAGCAACATAAAGATATACAGAAAATGAGAACGATATCAATAAAAAAAAAAGAAATCCGCAACTAATTAAATAAATAAATGTAAGACAAAAGCTATGAGTAGCATTGCACGAACTTTATAAATCTACTTTTTACTATACCCGGCGACATATATGTCGCACACATTAATAGATACATAGATACATACAAACACAAATAAGCAGACATACATACACACATACAACACATATACATACAACACACATACTGTCAGACTCACACATGCATAATGTTATACATATGCGTAGAATGATTCAAAGAAGTATATATACACACGTAAACACAAACGTGTATACAGTACAAACTCTTGCATACATACCAAAGGGGACCCAGTAATCTGGTTTTTGTTGTTGTTTGCATTGTTGTTTATGTTTTTATATTAGTCGTGTTGTTGTTGATCAATATAATTCAACGAACATAACTGTTGTGTTTTTATCGTTTCAAACGAAATGTAGATGTCATAAGAAACTGTATAAGACGTTATCATTAGCATTTGACCCAACGCATCTCTCGCCCAACGTACACTCACTACGTGTAAGTATATACCGTTGGGAGAGAGTTGCATTGGGTCAAATAATGCAGGGCTCGAAATTAACTTTTTCCCCTGGTAGTCCACTTGGGCTACCATTTTCTTAAGTTGGTAGCCCAGTGACAATGACTGGTAGCCCATGCATATTTGGCTATTTTTCTTAATTCTGCCCATGAAGTGGATTTTCTAGTCATATGATGTGATTATTACATGCTTCATATATCGAAAGTCGCGCGCTCCATAGGATTCAATAGTAACTCGACGATGACGTCGCGGGCCGCATAATTATCATTTGACTTAAAGTGAACCGGAACTATTTTCAACATGACAACTTCGGGATTTAAAAAAGAATAAATTACATGTTTTACATAGGATATACTGTTTTCACAAAATTATGCGAAAAAATTCGACTTACCGTATAACAGTGATTTAAATATATCAAAGTGCCGTGCGATGATTAAAATAATAAATTTTTTCCACAGATTTTCGTATAACATAGAAACAATTGAAAGCATATAATTGTCATATGTATGTGACCCAAAAAATTTTTGAGTGAAAATTATGCAAGAGAGGCATGTAATAAAAATATCATAGCCCAAAATAGGGACTATGTAAGCTCGAGGTAGGAGACCATTTGCCCTCCTTATGTCGGGCAAATGGTCACATACCTTCGGGCACATAGTCCCAAGTTTGTGCAATATTATATAATATTGAACATCTTTAATACCCGTTTTACTCTCAGAGTTGAATGCCAATTTTGATAGTCGTCATGACAAAAACACGACCTTCTTTCTTTGTCCAGCTGGGTTTGACTGCATTTTAATAGCTCACCCCAAAGTGACAGACCGGGCATGGCATGCCAAGTACTGACTGAATTTCAGGTGTCAGGCTTTGGTAGTCCGTGTGGACTACCATTTCATGGATTTTGGTAGCCCCAGAGAAAAGTTGGTAGTCTGTGGACGCGGGACTACCGCTGATTTCGAGCCCTGAATTATATCGCCTCATGCGACGTATCTGGAGAACACCAGACCCTTCTTGTATCACAAAAACAAATAGATTCTCAGAAGGGTCCTTCCATAGCTTTGTGAAACTACTGGACTCCTACCAGAACATTTGTAAAACTGTTTACTGTTCCAGTCTTGGTGCAAAGGGCTACCGATGCATGAAGGAAACTTATTTGATATAATTTTGGACCGGTAAGATCTAAAGTATTTTCAGATCCTTCTCCACGCGTCCTTACTTTATCAAGTTGCACTCTTTGAGCTCATGAGACGGCACCTGAATTTCCCCTGTCAGTTGTTTGTTAGCGCAGACTAAATCAGGCAAAATTTGATGTGCTCCTATGTAACACCTCACCCTCTAGCCCTTTCACCACCATGGTTTGTCCCAAATCCATTGTTTTCTATGGTAAAGTTGGATCTGTATACAGGGAACTGGGGTGAAAGGGTTAAATCAATACTGTAACTATTATTCATTGCCGAAAGATCTTTTATTTTTTTTGAAACAAATAACCGAAAAGCGCAAAGATAGTGTCACTTTGCTCGACGATTTGCAGCAGATGTTTAAATCTGCCAACCTATATTATTTCGTATTTTTTTGGTGAAAAAAGAGAATCGATCACTGAAGAAAATGCTATATAATTGGTATTAGTCGTTAAATTGGCGTATGAAGAGTAAATTTAGATTTGAAAGATCAGTTACTGTACAAAATTTCCGTCTAACCCAGTTTTAGGTGTGGCCGAAATCTTTTCTTCTCGGTGGGTGTATTGCCTAATGTATTTTTCGATTGTCAACTCTGCTCACAATCACCATGCATTGGGGTCCCTAATGTACCGATGTCTTTATTTATTTTGCAGTATTGTATTTTGTCACAGTTGCAGCGGAGAGCTGCGAGTGCAAATGCCACAATAATAAATATCCATACCATACCATACCATACCATACCATACCATACCATACCATACCATACCTCTCACAGTAGTCCCTGTCTGCTGCTTGGATTACGAGAAGTTAGTACACATTTTACACAGATCAATTTTTGAAATGGCTAGACTTGTCTACCCTGCACGATAATGGTGCTAATTGAGGATGCATTTTTTTCATAATAGTAGATTAGGGTATATGTACATTCAATGTCATTGTAGCGTACATGATATACTTAGCAATACCATGCATTATTCCGTGTCACCTCTCTTTTTTATTACCTATGATATCATATCAGTATATTGATGATGGTGCAAATACAGCGATCTGATTGGTCGAGACGCAAAAAGAACCGTGGTATATTGGCGATATACCACGGCTAGCATACGCGCGAGCTCTCAGCTTGAGCAAACTTCCTTTTTTGACATTTCACGCCAGAATTTCAATATACTGTTATGATATAATAGCAATAAATCACACCCAGTGACGGTATCGCTATCGCTCGTGCATATAGGTCGTGAACTGGTCAAAATCTCGTGGTATACCGTCGCTGGGTGTGCTTTATTGCTTAATTATATAGCATGGGTTGAGAGATACTACTTCTTTCTCCTAAAGGAAAAGATGTCAAACACAGATTAGTTGGCTTTCGGTGACGTACTGATAAATGATGCTTAGCGATGTGACAGGTCCTGCAGGATGAGTATCATTTTTGAGAAAAACCTCTGATCTTACAATAAGTGTACAAATACAACACACAAACCTCAATTTACGGCGCTCTGAAGACTTTTTTTCAATTCATTTGTCAAGCCTACGTCATTTCTGGATTTGTCAAAATTCCTCTACCATTATTTCAAGTCAGTGGACAATTTTGTCAGAATTCTTACAGATTACAAGTAATTTTGCGCTATCAATCTGATTCGCCAATAAACTTGTCATTATTAATGGCATTAATCTCAGTAGTTTACTTTTTCTTTGCCTTACACTGACATTCTCTACAAACTTACATCAATCCACCTTGTCCATTTCATTTTTCTCAATTCGAATTTTAATAAACTTTCGATTTGGCAGCACAGGATTATGATGATCGTAGTGCTTGCGAAACGAACGAGATGCATCGTCTGTTTGAGTTTGTGTGTCTATACCAGTATTTCATCGACACAAAGACCGCTTTCCACGTCACCAAACCGTTACGTCGTCAAAGACGCTGACGTGATTTGCCGGATCTAGTCACAGGTGTTTTATGGCCATACCTTGAAATAGCACAATCAAGCAGTTTTGCAAAATGAATGGTTTTGAACTAAAAAGGAGCTTGATATCCCAGAAACCTCTGATCAGGAATTTTAAAACGAAAGCTTTTGTTTAATACATTCAACTGTTTGGTAATTTCAATAGTCCTCGATATTTTTTCCTTCCAGAAATCACTCTTTATTCAATTTATTTAAATCATTTTCTATGTCTGACCAAACATTAACGTAAAAGTACACACCTTTTACAGAATATAAAAATAATAAGATGTTTACCTTTCGCCTGTTAACATAAGGAAGCGTGTGACAGTATTGTAACTCGGCGAGGTTATATACATTTTCAAGAAATTCGTTTGGTTTTCCATCATTAAGAAGATAAATTCGATTTTCCTTCACATTCCCCCAGAACCTGCTTCATAAATACGCATTCTTATTCATTACCTCACTAATATATAATAAAAGTATTGCACATCATGCTATTATATTTGGCATGTATAAAGTATGCTAACTGTAACATATGGATACAAAAAGATGATTTTGCCACGACAAATTTTTCTTGAAAAAATCAAAGTTAAGTGTTTCACCCACGATGTCAGGAAATTTTTGCTCAGAAACAAAGCGAATACGCCGACAGTTATTAAAACATATTTGACTGTATTTGCTATTTTCCACCTCCATAGATTAGGTCTATGGGGAAGTTATTTCGTAACCGAAAATTATTCTTCTATGAAATTCTTTACGGGGAATTCTCTGAAAGGCGAACGTTATGGACAACAAAGCTCTTTCAAAATTAATTATTGGTTTCTGCACCCCTCTTCATGATGTTCAAATGGAAACCTTAACTTGAAATGTCAAAGTTGTAGTTGAAGTTACCACAATGCAGTAATTCTCTCACTCGGTGTACTCCTACTGTTTCTTTGAACACAGTGGCAATTTCAGTGTCCATACGATGGTCTTTTCGGCCACGGTAGAAAAGTACCAAGATTTGCATTTTGTAGAGATCGTAGCATTTTCAGCACGGTTAGAGACACAAGGGGACACTAAAGCATTTAAGTTAGCCACTATATGAAGTTAGGCACTATGCATAGTTATTTTTTAGATGTAAATTTCCTTGACTGGAGTGGGATTATTGAAAGTGCATATATGTACAAATATCTACAAGAAATTGAATTTGGGAATTTCAAAAAAATAAATCGACCATCAAAGGTCAATGTGTTAACCTTACTATGTGACTTTCATCTCTGTAAACTTAAAGCCAATGTTTACATCTGTTAAATGTGTTCATACAAATATTCACATCAAAGTTCAGTTCAAGGGAACGACAGCCCACGCAGCCAATTCATAATAACATATAGGGTCACCGTGATACATGTACTGACTGTCATGAGGGACACTGATGTCGAAGTGGTACCACTGACACCTGTGGAGAAAAAAGATGAGAATTTCAAACATGCGATTACCATCAAAGAAATAATTTCATTTGTGGCGGATTGATAAAGAGTGACAATAAGGTCTGAAATATCTTCACAACAACTCGTTTCATTTACTTTTTATCACATTCCTTTTTTGTTCGTAAAATACTTGACATATTTAGTCAAATAGTTTGTAAGTTATTGCATTATTAGCACGTTTGGTACACTCTTAAACACTATGTTTTTACATTTTGTACATTCTTTACGAAAGTACGGAAGTAGTCAATTATTTTCACCACTAAAGACATCGACTAATCTGTCTATTTCAGTTTCAATGTGCTTAAACGTTATTAAATCTAACATTTCAAGACGGAGGTGTTTTCGAAATTCCTCGCTTTAGAGTTCAAGCGTTATTGCAAGCGTGTCGTGCAGCACTTGGTTACAATCCATTAGTTTATTTAACCCTTTGAGCGCCAAAGTCTATTTTGTCCCCTTTATAAAATAAACCCAATAAATTTTCCTCAGATTTTCGCCAAAATTTTGAGAAAAAACTGTAGCCAATGAAATGCTATGTCCATTGGTTCCAAAATTATCAAAAAATTACAGAAAAATTCATAAAAATTTGTAAAATTTTGCACTAAATTTTTGGCGGGAGAAAATTACAGCGCTCAAAGGGTTTACAAAGAAGCAGATCGGAGCAAGACCGTGCACCACACTATCGTAAAGCCACTTAGACGCACTGTAGATCTGGGACACTGTAATACAGTTTGAACAGAGGGGAAAAACACTGAATTTCAAAATCTTATTTTGACTTACGAAAAGCACCGGGATTTGTAGTGTCCCGTACATCGTTTGTGCTGTCTGGGGCTATGTCGGTCTCACTGATGTTTGGTTTTCCAGTCGTTTGGACTTCCGTCACGTTGGGCTGCGATGGTTCACTGTTAGAAAACCATGTGTGCCGAAGCTGTGGGGTTTTAGTACTTCTTTCCTCCTCTGTTGTAAACGATCTCGTATGTTTTTCTGAAACGGCGGTAGTTTGTGGCATATTTGTTGTTTTAATTTTTGGTTTTTGCGTCGATACATGATTCAGTTCCATTGTGGTTGTCGACTTCTTTGGAGTTGTAACCTCAGATTTTTCGGTTGCTGTAGTTTGAAGAGTTTCAGTGCTTTTGGAAGGTGACTTTTCAGCCGACGTGGAGACTGATTCTTCTGCAGTTTTGATTAAGGATGCCAGTGTTACTGATGACGGTAAGGTTGTGGTGACCCGTGATGGTCCTGAAGCTATGGTTTGTAACAGTTCAGCTGTAGTTACTTGTACCTCATTGGTCGTTTCCAACGTCTGTTTATCGGTCGGTGTAACCTTCGCTGCTGTTATTTGTAAATTTTGTGTCGATTGGATCTGTGATGTTTCTGGTGCTGTAGTTTGTGACATTTCAGTCGTTGTGGCCAGTGATGTTGTTGTCACTACAATTAAATTTAAAGTGTGGAAATTATTAATTGTGTGCACTGAAATACTGAATACTTCTAAAGGTTTCTTTGCCCTTAGGTTTGGACAAAACTTTAAGAATATATTAATTAGTTATAGAGCTTGGAATTCCATTGTTCGATACTCTAACAATTACTAACAATAAGTAAAAACAAACTTGATATATACCGCTCTATAAAACGAGTCATTAATTTGCATAGAAGGATGTCACAGAAAGAATGGTCTGTAGTTCTGTGAGAGTAAGTTGTGGTGGTTGACTCATGCCATTTCTGTCTGGGTTCTTTGTGTACGTCGTATATACAATGCCACCATGATAAAAGCGCCATTTCTCAATTCATAGCCCACTCAGAGCCTCTCTGTTCTTGACCTGTGATAGCAGAGTGCCGTTTTACCAGCCTGCATGGGTGGAAGTTACTCTGTCAGTTGCTTCAATTTTTGATATTTCTTTCGATGTGGCGTATAATTCCTTACTCGTGATGACTGTCGACTTCTTTGGAGTTGTAACCTCAGATTTTTCGGTTGCTGTAGTTTGAAGGATTTCAGTGCTTTTGGAAGGTGACTTTTCAGCCGACGTGGAGACTGATTCTTCTGCAGTTTTGATTAAGGATGCCAGTGTTACTGGTGACGATAGGGTTGTGGTGACCCGTGATGGTCCTGAAGCTACGGTTTGTGACAGTTCAGCTGTAGTGACTTTTACCTCCTTGGTCGTTTTCAACGTCTGTTTATCGGTCGGTGTAACCTTCGCTGCCGTTGTTTGTATATTTTGTGTCGATTGGATCTGTGATGTTTCTGGTGCTGTAGTTTGTGACATTTCAGTCGTTGTGGCCAGTGATGTTGTTGTCACTACAATTAAATTTAAAGTGTGGAAATTATTCATTGTGTGCACTGAAATACTGAATACTTCTAAAAGTTCCTAAGCCCTTAGGTTTGGACAAAACTTTAAGAATATATTAATTAGTTATAGAGCCTCGTTCTGAATCTTTGGGAATGGCTGTCATGGTAAGCAATCCCATTTGACTAACTTTGCTGTTTTCAATTAAATTTACTCCCGTACGCAGCTCTGTTCTATCCAGATTTTGCAATTGTAATATGAAAATTGCGTTCAAAGGGCGTGGCGAAAAAACCCGCTGCTTACAATACAAGTTACTCATTTAGATTTCATTTTGAACGAATACGCTTCTAGATAATTTCAGATCCTGTCCTTCGGTATTTCTTCCTCAGAGCTAGTTTTCTCGAGTTTACCTACATGTACGGTAAACAATTTAAGGTAGTATGCACCCGAAAGTGAAAGACTTAAACTTTTGCTCTAACTTTCCTCAAGGAATTTTTCAACCATTGTCTTTCAAAATCAAGAATAAAAATAGGGGGTCACCGTGCAAATTTTGGTACTAGAGAAACAAATTACCCAAGATTTACCGATATTAGAAATTCAAAATGGCCGCCATCTCTGTGTAAGCTCTATTGAGAAAAATAAAAATTTAGAATTTCGAAAAACTAAGCCGATGAAAAGTTTTCTTACACCAAGAGCTTTAAAATGAAACCCCACATGTGGTATATCAGAACAGAATTGTAAAAGTTTGAGAGTTCAAATGTCTGTCCCCGAGGTGCGTTCTACCTTAACATGAACTTTGAATTCGTTCAACGGTCTCGTCCTTTGCTAATACTGCGTGAAATCGCCATAGTAACAGATAATCACAGCTATGCCAAATTTGTAGGATCGTCACGGTCATTTCTCGGCGAATGTCATTTAGCCAGAGGCCTGTTTGTTTCTCAAGTACATATTTAAACGTGGGATCGTCTTAAAACTGTGAAATATTGCACTCGGTATGCATAACTCATTCAATCTAAAATACAACTCTAAACGTCATGTTAGTTCCGGAAAGAAGATCAAGTTTTGAGAGAGAGGTCTGTATATTTGTGAGAGTGATCGGAAGGAATAGGCTGACGTCATGTTTCCCACTTCTTTGAGATATATATATATATATATATATATATATATATATATATATAGAGAGAGAGAGAGAGAGAGAGAGAGAGAGAGAGAGAGAGAGCCGTATAATGCAATTGTTATCAACTATAAAGGGAAAAGGTTAAATGCGACGTTTAAGTGTTTTCGACATCGTTTCTGTGTTGAAAGATGTATTAGAAACTATATAAATCATGATATTATGACGAGACCAAAACTCGGCGTGTACTGACAAGTAACTGCCACCTACCCGTGTGGTAAATGATACTTCCAAAACAGCAAGAATTCATTTGATGAAAATGACGTGCACCGTGTTGCACTTCTAAAGCATTACTAACCTGAATGGGTAGGCGTAACTTTTCCAGTCGAGACCATGAGATCGTGGTCATCAAATCTTTTACCACATTTCTCGGGATCTCCGCGCCTGGCGAAAAAAAATCAAAGCTAGCCGTTATTTTTCAAAAGTAATTGACGAACAAAATACTTGAAAAATAGCACCTTCGCTGGCCAAGGTCTTTTTTCCGGGCAGCTGGATGCTTCCCGAAAACAGATGACAGGTAGTTAGTGGGAAGTAACGGACCCGTGCGAGCGGACGATAGTGGATGAACAAAGATCACTATGGTACTCGGAATCACTGAAGACGGACCTCCCTCCAGTAATGCCGGAACTGACGTATTGTTTGACCTCTACTCGCCATGACCCTGACACAATTCGAAGACATGTCAGTAAAGCGATGCCTTAGGTAACTTTACAGTAAATATCGACTATCGGTCTCGATATAGGTGATGGAGATGTAAATAACTACATAGATAGATAGATAGATAGATAGATAGATAGATAGATAGATAGATAGATAGATAGATAGATAGATAGGATGAATGAATTGAAACAAAATATCTCCTTCGTTTACTGCTCCTGAGTTTAGAAAACTGGGTATGACATTGCGAAAAGGAAGAGTCGGTGCATAGGTCAAAGGAAACAAAACCTAAAGTTAGTTGTTCATTCTAAGGTTTATTTGTTGTTCTATACTATCATATGCCAATCTAGTTCATTTCATAATCAAGCAAATCAAAGTAATTTCGTTATTTTTTTTTTTGAAATGTTCAATATTTGATGGAATGGATACGATTTTCTTGTGGTTTTTGAACAGTGGTGATTGTAAGAATCAAAGAAGAGCTCAGCTCTGTTGATATGGTGCAGTCAAGATTACATGCATAATAAGACACGCTGAAACATCGTTTAGGTACAGTGTAGTAACTTATACCCTATCATATTTGGCTGTTATCAGACAAAATAGGTCTGCTTCTTTGGTAACTAATAGTCTCAATGTCGTTATTTTTTGTTTCTATGCCGTCTGTGTCCATAGCATTCAAGTTCCCCGTTCCTTGTATTATATTAAAGGTATTCTGTCACCTGTTTCCAATTTTGCCACAGTTACCATGGAAAGAGAAAATCTAACCAATCACAGATTTTAAGCGGGTGGCCGCTTTTTAAAAACAGCGCCCTCATACGGGTATTTTGAATACCAAGGAAGACCCCTTTGACCATATATGGGCATATTTAGATTACAAGTGACTGTATACCTTTAACAATATTAAAGTGAGTTACCTGGCTGGGTCGACGATTTTCATAACTTTGCCACCATTGTTGTTATTGCGTTCTCTGTTGGTGGATAATATGTATAATTCGCCTGAAATGGGAAACATGAGAAAATGTATAAACTCATGGCAACGGTAGTCAGCTTCAGGTAACTTGGTATAACAACCGATATATGACGAAACAGTCTGTGGATGGTAATTGGAACCCACTCTTGTTAGGTGCATTATAAGATGAACTTACGTGATGTTGAAAATGTTCCTCAAAGAAAATGTCATCTTACCCGATTCATCTTCGCCGAAAGAAAGTATTTTGGTTGGATAAATTCCGGTGAGTCCGCTGTTACAAATACTGTCATCTCCCATGCACAGCCTTTCACTTTCCCATGCACCGGTCTCAGGATTCTCTGTCAGCTTGAATAACTTCCTGAAATACATGTAAGAATAGACTGTACCTGGTACGATTTGACTCATTAGCAAGATGTCACCAAGCCCTATTTCAATTAGACGCACATAATAGTGTTCGGTTTCTATGGTGTTAGTACTACAAAAAGTGTCAAGGACCAGAAATATGAATGAGGACCGTCTGGCTGCTGCTGTCTATCAGCTACATTGCCCTGACAAACGACGAACTACCGCACAACATTTGTAAGCTATTCTTCGCGATTGAGTTAATAATTTTCAAACAATGCTATTAGCAGTCATTAAAGGTGACATACCCATTGTAGAAGTCACCGAAAATGTAAAGTCCCTGCAGATTTGGTGACTGACATCCACGGTAGACGTAACCACCAATCACACATTTACCGACTGAATGATCGTAGGCATGGATTGGAAGAACGTCATCGCCTAGAGAAACAAAAGTTAATATTTATTCTTTTTACGATTGGCAAATATGTATAGTAATTTGTGTTATGCAATGAGTGCCATAGCACATTAAGTTAGTACGCGCCTCAAATTGAAAGTATTAAACTTTTGCTCAAACTTTCCGGGAGGAAATTTTAAAACATTCCCCTTCGAAATCAAGAACATACAAATCAGGGGACACCGTTTAACATTTAGTACTATAAAAACAAATTACCCAATATTTCTCGACATTTGGAATTCAAAATAGCCACAATCCCTGTGTTAACTCTACTTTGAAAAATACAAATTTCGATTTTCAGAAAAATGAGTCGGTGAAAACTAAAACTATATTTACTCCGTAAGTTTTAAAATGAGCCCCATAAGTGGCAGACAAAATAGTATTGTGAAAGTTGGGGCGACTTGCAGCGATTTGAAAGCTTTTATCCAATTGGTTGGCAGAATCTCACCGTTATAATTGAACAATGAAAATAAACTCCCTAAGTTGCTGTGAATAATGACAATCGACCAATCAGATATAACCTTGCAAACACGCTGCAAGTCAGCCGTGAAAGTTTGGGAGTCTGAATATCTATTCCGAGGCGCATTCTACAGTCACCTGTATTCTAAATATGCCCATATATGGTCAAAGGGCGTTCCTTGGTATTCAAAATGCCCATGTGAGGGCGCTGTTTTTAAAAGGCGGCCACCTGCTTAAAATCTGTGATTGGTTAGATTTTCTCTTTCCATGGTAACTGTGGCAAAATTGGAACAGGTGATAGTATACCTTTAATGGAGTGTGGCCTTGTGAATGAGAGAGCAACGATTTCAATCCCTTTGTCACTTTAAACAACCTCTATACCCTTGGGTTAAAACAGTGCCTAAAAGGTTATTATTTACATCAGACTCGATAAAAACGTTAGAAAATGAGCCATAGCATTTAACTTCGCAAGATGAAAGAAGGAAACGCCCTACCTAGAAACTTCGAAAAATTTGGAGTCTCCCGGCCCATCCCAATTACATGCGACACGAAAGTGAGAGACTTAAACTTTTGCTCAAACTTTCCTTAGGGACTCTTTCCACGATTCTCTTTCAAGATCAAGAATAAAAATCGGGGATCACCGTGCAAATTTTTGTACCAGAGAAACAAATTAACCAAGATTTACCGATATTTGAAAATCAAAATGGCCGCCATCACTTGTTAACTCTATGATTATGAAGAAAAATAAAATCTTCGATTTTCGAAAAACTAAGTGAAATTTTTGTTATACCAAGGGCTTTAAAATGAGCCCCATAAGAGGTAAATCAGAAAAGAATTGTAAAAGTTTGAGAATCCGAATATCTGTCCCCGAAGTGCATTCTACCTTAACTATTTTTCATGTGTTAGTAGATGAGGAATTTCTATTTCTGAGATACGTGAACACTTGACAATAGTCATAGATCACAGGGGCCGTAGTGCCTTCCAAAGTAGGCCGTCTAAGAGTTTTCAGGCAAGGCCATTGAACAGAGTCTGCCTATAGCTTCCCAAAACAGGTCATAGAACACAGTGTGCCTATAGCTTCCCAAAACAGGTCATAGAACACAGTGTGCCTATAGCTTCCCAAAACAGGTCATAGAACACAGTGTGCCTATAGCTTTCCAAAACAGGTCATAGAACACAGTGTGCCTATAGCTTCCCAAAACAGGTCATAGAACACAGTGTGCCTATAGCTTCCCAAAACAGGTCATAGAACACAGTGTGCCTATAGCTTCCCAAAACAGGTCAGTAGTAAAGAAAAGGTGGACAACTGGGATGAAGTAAGAATTTTTACACCCATTTTATTCATTTATCTACATGAAGCGAAGGAAATTTAACCATCCATGTAACTAAAGTATAACCCTGACCTATATACGAACTCACTCACGCGCAGCAGTGCATTGTCCTGAACTAAGCGGGGAAATTCCCTTCTGAGCATGTTTATACACGTTCCGAAGGTGTACGGGAAATTCCGTGTGAGTCATCACCATCAAACTAGCCTATATAAAGGAGCCCCGTTGTCAGTCCGGCCGGCCGGTCGCGGAGTCTAGCTGATGTTGAACACGAAGTTCCTATCGGTGCGAACTAAATTTCATATCCATTCAATCCATAATGTCTTAAATATCTTTCCAGAGGTGGACTAAATCCTTCTTGTTTTTGAATTTCTAGCGCCTGATGAAATATGTCCTGAATAAGTTCTGACCCCGGAGCCTCCTCGTTCCGAAGGGTTGCGCCTTTTTCTTGTATTTGTGTAAGCAGCTGTTTATATTGAACATAATAATGTTTATATTTCTCTCGTCTCTTTGCTACACCAGTTTTCCCTTGTATCACATCAATAACAACACCTGGTATAGGAGTTAAGGCTAACAGTACCGAAATGTTGGAATTGCCGCTATGACAGCAGAGCTTACAAGAATTCCCTTAGTAATATTGAGAGCCATATCAATTCGACCCATTAATTTATAACTTCGTCGATATGCAGCACTTGTTCTTTCTATGTAATCAGCCAATTGTTCAACGCTTTCAACAACTGAGATGTGCATTTTTACTGTATATGTAAGGGGGGATAAAAAATAATTGTAGTAATATAGAAATACAATATGGCAGAAGGAGGAGAAGATATACCACTCCAGGGTTTAGATGATGAAAATGTAAATGACGATGATGATGCTACTGCTGAAACATTCTTTATAGAAGATGATAATGCTCTTGCAGAAGTCGATCCTTACCGGGATAGCTCAAGCGCGCGGAGCCCGCAGGTAGATCCTTCGACTAAATTTGGAGTAGAACTTAAAATACAAATGGCTAAAAAATTCTTAAACGAGAATAATATTACTGATGAAGCAGCACGAAACGAATTATTTTTGAATGCAAAGATTAAGTATGGAAAGCTGTATTATAAAGAACTCAGACTATCAAAATTTCAGGAAGTGGTTTTAAATCGCTCAAGACAGTAAAAAAAGAAGCAGGAGGATATGAATTTGTAACTAAAGTATACAGTAAGACGGGGGACAGCGCAGAGCCCGAATATGTGAGTCGTACATTGTATTCTGAAGATGTGAAAAATGATAAAATACCGGCTGAGAAGATGACGCCAGAAGACATGGGTATATACAAAGATGAACTGACAGAGTTACGGCAAGATGCTTCTGGTAATGCAGATAAAATACAAGCTTTTGAAAATAAAATCGAACAATGGAACAATCTAAACCCAGAATATAGAGCTATTAATGATGAATTAAGGATTGCGAATATGCGTATTAGCGACCTTAACAACGAAAAAGTAAAATAAGGCTATTGAAAAGAGAAGCTGAAAAACAGTTAAAGGAAATTCCTGAAGATCACACCCAAGGAAAAGAAAAAGCCAAGAAACTACTAGCTGAACTCATAACAAGAGAAGCTAAAGTTGACAATCGAATTGAATACGAACATGGTAAGATCAGTGAGGCACGTGAAAGTCTGGCTACGACTAGGTCTCTTCGTGATGTAATTTCTGATCCAGAATTGTCACTCAGGCTGAAGCTGACAGAGTTATTTAAACGAAATGGTATTACAATCGCTGCAATACTGACTGCCCTTGGAATGACAATATCAACAATTGCCCTGGCTGTGACTAGAGGAGGAGGGGGAGCAGGAACTGGCGGGTCTGGTTCAGGTCCACCCAAAGTATATACAAAAGCGAAAGAAATTGTAAAGCAATTTGGCGAATGGTTAAAAACATTGGCCGCAAAAAGTGCTGCTGCAATACCAGGTTTAATCGGTTCCCTCGTCAGTTTTCTATTAAAAACAGCAGGATCGGTTGTCGGATTTGTTGGAGAACAGCTATGGATATTTTTTAACTGGATTAACATTAGTCATTATAAATAAAATTATGTATTAATTATCACCCCCTACGGCATCGACATGTTTGGTGAAAAGAATATTGCAAAGTTTCTTTCTAAAAATAAAGACCTGTTTGGTTTCTCTGTCGAATTGGAATGGTGCAAACTCCGACGAGTAAATCGACATATACTTCGAGCAAATCCAGGTGTCCGACTCAAAGATGATAATCTATATCATAACATTTTAGCTTTCGTGAAGGAATGTCAGAAGACTAACTTCTTTAAGCGACTAGAATTCATAGCTGTATTCCAGGATACTGAGGATGACCAAGAGGCTCATCATCTCCAAGAATATTGGGTTCTTCGATTGATTCGCGACACAGGCAATCGATTTATCTTTCAGTCAGACGGAAATATTTACGTAAAGATGTGATTTTTTCTTCTAAGTTATTATATACACGAAGTGAAATGTAAGATGTGATTTATTTTCTTTTTTTCTTCTACTATATACATTACACGAAAATGGGGTACGATAGAACATTATCACCGACTTTCACCAACCGAATACCGAATGGAACGAAGTCAGAAAGAACTCATCACGTGATTGCTCATAATCCAAGTGAGGCAGATCCAGGCCAGACACTTATCATACGATGTCCAAAGTTAGAAAGCGGAGTACTCTTAGTTCCAGATACTTTCGACCTGGTTTTTGATCTCGAAGTAATGGGAGGTGGAACTACCCGTGTAGTACAAAATGTTGCAAAAAATTTGGTGGAGCGTATGAAACTCACATTTGAGGGTCAGACACTTTCGATTTGAATAAATATAACCTTATTGAATGTTATCGCGATCTCTTCAAACATAAAAAAGGAGAGAACGAACATGACACTGTACTGAATTCAGAACGAAAATCTAAGAAAATTAAGAAGCGGTTCGGCCGATGCAGATGCTGCCGTCGTGGGTGATAATTTACTTTTTGACACATATAAAACAAAATATGCTATTCGTCTCACTCACCCCCTCATAACAGGCCATGGAGTTGCATATCCATCAGCGTTAGGGAGTCATATTGAATGGGAAATTACGTTGGCACCCGCCCCCCAATTACTTGTCAGTAATAAACTGATTACAACCAATTATAAATTAAAAAACATTCAAATGGAATACGAGACAATTTCTGACCTCAATCTCGCGAGGTCAACTGCTGGTTATTACAACGGTGGAAAAAGTTACCTTTACGAGCATATACATTATTTTAGAACAATCCCATTCAAAGAATCGGACACGGTTATCAATGAAAATATAAATGTACCACGACGTAGCATTAGAGGTATCGCTATACTCTTCACTAAAAATCAGAATCAGTCAGAACTGAACAGTGAACTTTTCTTTAACCCCTCCATTGAATCTGTGTCTGTATCAATCGAAGGCATTGCAAATAAAGTGTACGCTCAGAAGATGATACCAAGACAATTTTGGCGAGAGGTGCGACGGTATTTTGCTGAAGATAAAGATTGGTGTGAAATTGATATAGATGAGGTCGATTATTTGAAGAATAAATTCTGTCTGTTTATCGATCTGCGTAGCTTTAAAGATATTGAGTTTCATGGAAATGGTTTAAAAGTAATTAACACAAAGGACGGAATTCAACTTGAGATCCTGAAGAAAGATACCGCGTGGGTTGGCGATGACGCTCACAATGATAATATATTTGCCCACATTTATGTTATCAGTGATGCCCAGGTCACTGTTGAAAATAGTAGATTAATGTCTTTACAATTTTAAACCCGTCGTCCGTCCTATCGGCCATGTTTCTGCCAGCCATTCGCCCGTGTCTGGATTGTATAACTGCACACGTTTGATATCATTTGGCGCCATCATGATTTTACTACGCTTTTCACTACGGATTTCTCCAGCCTTTTTCCGTACAAACTGTACAAACTGTGCCGGCTCCGGCTTCTTCCCAGTTTCAAACAGATCTTTATAATCTTCAAAGTTCAAATGTTTTCTAACACAAACATCTTTCACCCCTTTATTTTTTTTCGTCTCCGAAGTTGGAGTTCGAAAAGCATACACTTTCGAGCGTATGCCGACAAAATCAAGAATAGGTTCACCATTCAACTCATCTTTAAATTTACCTATCACTTTTTTATTATCTTCGGAAAGTTGGGTCCACTCATCCCACTAGTATCATATATAGACTTCTCACCATTCTTTTCCACATCTTCCCGAACTATATCATTGAAAGTTACGTCCGGATCCGGGAGGGTATTGGTACACTGTAAACAAAACTGTCAGTATCCATGTAGGCTAATCGTATTCCAGGGAACTGGGCCCGAAAGTAATTGTAATGCGTCTCATACATAAGCAGCTTAGAAAGTTCCAGTACTGCGGCGCCGATGAAAACTGGTTTTACATATCTATGCTCATCCGTTTTCAGTTCCAGTAGGGCACTGTCGCAGGAATCGCCATCCTCTTCGGAAGTTATGAAAGTTATATGTTTCATCTTTGGATTATACTTCTGAATCTTTTTACGTCCACTATCCGTGCCGTTCCAGTCCGAAACAAATTTAAAGTCTCTGTACTTTCGAACATCTTCTATTGTCTTACCGAACATTGCATTATTCATCAGCTTATAGAAATTCTTTTCAAAATCTGTCTTCCCGTTTGCCCTCATTTTAGTGTTAAAGTCGATATATTTCGCGAGACATGGAGCTTCATCGAAAGCAAGCACCCGATAAATCTTTTTCAATCTCATTCCCATCCGAAGATAGAATTCCAGCAACTTGTAGTGTAAGACATAGGACTCTCTATCCATCACACTTGTAATCAGTCGACCGCCCTGCCTCGGAAATTCATAGTGATGCGGTGCTAATGGCAAATCGCTGTGTTCTTCATGTAATTCGGCTGGGTATTCTAAGTCTACTTCTAGAAAACTTGGTGGAAAGGTGGAACCAGGTCCCCACGCTCCGGCTCCGCCCCCCGCTCCGCCTCGGGCCCCTTCTTCCCATTCCTCCCACTCTTCCATCGTCATCCAATGAAGTCCGCCCGTAGGCATTGCCTGACTCATTGCCCAGCCGTAGAGATTTTGCATCGAGATATTTTATTTCGGTCACCGGTTTCTCCGGATCGTAATTCCCGCCGGCGGGGCCAGCGTAAGCCGGATGATTTGTCTGTAAATAATGAATATTACACTGGCTGATACCTCCTCGTATTCCCCGTTGTACGAAAGTCATCTGCTCAGCATCTTGAATGAGTTTAAACTTATTACCCGTGTAAAGTAACATAGCATCCCATGTCAAGCCAGGCGCTGACATGTAATGGGCCGGATCTAACTTATATGCTTCTAAACATGTGTCACGGAAATTTTCGAATATATTCGCAAGAAGTAGAACGTCAGTCTCACAATAGAATTCCATATAATCACGAATCGTCTTACACTCAACTTCGTCCCATACTCTTAATGCATGTTCGAATCAGACTCAGAAATCCCCTCTTCCGTCAATTCGCTATAAAATTTGTCCCTCTCCGGGAGCTGGTTCTCTCCCAGTCTGTCAACCGAGTCTAAATATTCGTAGGGGAAGAAACCTTTCGCCCTTTGAATGTCCGGGTACGTAAGTGGTACTGCCGTCCACCCGTGGGTCTCCGGCACAGTTTTTGCCAACTTCGCCAATGACCCCATCATCAGCTGAGCACTGTCCATAAACTTTATAGAAAAGAAACGTCTCTTTATCTCCCTCTTCCCTCCGGCAACAACAATTGAGGCGTGAAAAATAAATGTTTTCGAGAGACCCATAATTCCTCCATTGCTCGTCTTAGCTATGATTTTAGGCTCTGGTCCCCCTCCGGCGTCGATTTCATGTAATTCTTTCAAAATAAAAGAACCATCGTATCCCTTGAGGTTGTGAAAGTAGATAGGAATGGTTCTGACGGCCGGCATCCTTCGCAATAGAAGGTCGCCTCCTCCTTCACTACTCGGTATCCTGCCGGCTCTCCACATGCAATACAGACTGGATCACATCCGTCGCGCCGGTAATTAGAAGGATCCCTCATCGGTATTATTTTCCAATAATACGATTTAGAATAATACTCGGCCCGTTCTTTCATATCCTTTAGAAAGTCTGTAACACAGGAGAGACCTGTGAATGTTCTTTTACCATAAACAGTGGGTCGGCCCGGGCCCCGTTCCACCATAACATACGAAAGACAAATTGGAATGTGCCGGCCGGTCCCCTTCTCAATAATTGCCTCAGTATCTGCATAGACGACGTAGGGAGAAGGAACCTTCTTCCGATGTCCTTCAAATTGACACACTTCCTTAGGAAATCTGGCTGGGCAGTGTCTGTTCCACAGTATACCTGATGTTTTTCTAATTCTTCTGTTGACTTAAAACCTCTTTTACAAACCGGGCAAATACACTTCCGTCTGCGCTCATTCTTTCGATTAGTACGAGAATTACGAAGGCGATTTTCCGCAGTAATTGGTACGAAGTGAGAACGGCCGCCGTCTTCGCCAACTATCAGTAAGATATTTGCTATTTGATTCCTATCACCTTCGGAACGGGCTTCACCTTCCGTTCCGTCAGGGGCTCCGCCAGGGGCACTATATAACACAGTTATGTCGGACGGGGGAGCGGGATCATTTTCGTAGATCTGAAATACTTGAAGTTTGACCCCTGGATTTTGCTGCTCGAAGCGCCTGAATACAGTCATATCGGCGGGCGTGGGCGTGGGAATACCTTCCCAACAGTAGTCAGCCATAAATGGGGCGTACGTATTCCATTTCTCCTTACCTGACCACATTTCTTTTCACGAAACTCGGGGTCGGCCAACTTTAAACTTGCTACGATGGCGTATTGAAAACAGTTCTCGCTGCCGAAGGTAGCACCAGATCGCTCACACAATGCTTATTTTTTAACCATCTGGGAAGTTGGACTGCGCCAGCCCCCGGGCCAGCCCCGAGTAAAACTTCTACTAGAATTACTTCAAAATTAAGTATCTCCTCGAGAACGAGACCAGAACCCTCAACATTTTCAATTGTATCAAGCATACGATCGTAGCGATCTATTAATTGTTGCCCCACATCCGATCCCGATCCTCTTACATCTTTTGTGTATGTATCTTTTAATTTAACAGGCAATGTACGATTTTGTGTATTACCAGTTTTCGGATCCGATAATTTGACTTCCATTTCGGTAAAAACAGAGTACATCTTTCGTTCCGAATGGACCATACCTTCAATATCCACCAGCTCCCCGATATCCTTGACTCGCTTGACTTCAGGAAATTTTTTTTGTAAAACTGCTCCCTTGAATGCTGTATGTAATCGACGGGCCATAATAATCTTTATGATATATACTATCCTAAAAATTTTTAAAATGAAAAATAATTATTCTATGATAGGTCATCAAAATCCACTATAATATTTTTGTCAGCATTTATTTGTTTATATATCTCACCTAATCTTTCTAAGTCGACTAGTTCTTCCACATCTTGAATTTCTGGTTTATTAGGCGCAGCACAAAATATTAATCTCTCAACAGTGAAAGAAAGGCCACGCTTACTTAAGCGCGGTTTAAATGCTAAGAATTCTATCTTACTACCTTTTCGGATATTACGAGGTACAATAGCAGGATTTTCTCGGACTGGTAGTAACGGACTCACTGTTTTAAAACCGCAGTCAATTTCTTGAACCATATCAATACATGTAGCGAAATCGTGATTTCTCCCTCTCCCTCTCCCTCTTTTAAACTGAAATTTAAAATACCTCATGCCCGGCTTGCGCCTCGCTCCTCGCTTCTGATACACTTTAGATGGATTGTAAAATCCACAGGAATTATTCTTGGAGTGAGCGGCCAGGCTTAGAGCATAACTTTTAGCAGTAGATGCATCGAAACTTTCACCTAGGGTACGGAATATTATTAAATCAGTAAACTTTTGAAGACTCAGTTGCCAACTGACACACACCCCATCACATGTAGCTGGATCTCCTCCCGAACCATATTTAGGTCCGATGTTGAAAACTACTTCTAGCTCACTGTCTACGTATATGAAAGGATCTACATATTCACCAAATACTAATTTGCCTCCATCATCAATTTTGATGTTTTCTCCGGTTTCAAGTATTTTTATTGCATCTGAAATAGAAAGGATTGTCATTGTCTTATCGTATATATCTTAATAAAAAATAATTTTAAAAAAATTTCTATGATATAGTATCCTAAAATGTCATACATATTCATAAATGGACCAACTGGAAGTGGTAAGAGTTACGATGCAATAAATTTGGATCCGTATCACGTACCAGAATTTGACACTAGTTTTTCCAGCAACATTGCCGACTTTTATAATGGGCGTGTCACCCCCGTTTCGATTGCCGATTTTCAGAACCAGTTTATAGAACATACGCTTAGTTTACAATGTCAGGCTGGGAGGAGGAGGGAGGAGGTTTCCTCCTCCCCCCTCCCTTCAGAACAATACATTATTTGTGACTCTTCCATAATTCAACATCTGACTTTTTCTCGAATCCGGGGCGTTTCCACGGAGTGGGAAGAAAAAAGATTGTTTCTAGAGCATTTGACCATTTACCCAGTTTCATTATCATATTCAAAGATATGCCTTGGGATTATTGCAGGCGGAATGTGTTGACTCGAGCCAGGTCGTACGAAATCACCGGTACCGCCTTAGAAGAACTAGAAGAGATTCACAATAAGTTCAAACAGACTTTCTTAGAAATTTGCCACGACTACAGACTTCCATGTTTGGTAATTCGGAACGCTCTTACCCCCCTCGTTCTCAAGAATATACTTAATCCAACAATTGATACCGAGACAGTCGGACCAGTAGAATATCCACGAGCTTTTGACTTTGGAATTGCATGGGGCAGCTCACGCGATAGCGGCAGCCAGGGATTTTTAATAGACGGTTTCAAGGAGGAGGAACTTGAAAAAGCGTACTTCCCACCTGGTCAAGAACAACTAGAACAACCTCGAGTCTCACTAAAGAACCTACACAAACTTCTTAACGCTTGTGAATCTGTGTGTGCTTATAATGCTTCGTTTGACCTACGAGCACTTGACATTATGAAACCCTACGGTTCTGTAACACCGGACTTTGAAGTTACTTGTCTATGGCTTATGTCAGTTGTGTACATTATACTTCAACCAGAACTTATCGATAAAGCTGAACAAGGGGGACTCGAAAGAACGAACTGTGGTAACATGAGAAGTCGTTTTGAAGATCTTGCAAACTTAATATGTGCCTCGGAGGAACTGAGGGGCCCCCACCTCATCCACATACGGCCGAAAAAGATGCAGTAAGTGAACATTACTTACGACAGTACATGATAAATACTTGGCCAGGTGGGGGGTGGAAGTGGGGTGGTAAACTGACACTTTCGGCTTTCAAGAAATTAAGACTTTTTCCATGGTACTTATTGAATAACTTTCGTAAATACTTACGTTAGTACTTGACAAGTACCATGGACAGGAACTTACGTAGTACTTGACAAGTACCATGGACAGGAACTTACGAAGTACTTACGTTAGTACTAATAACATTTTCCTCTGGCTCCCAACTATTGAAACTTTCTGGATAACCTTTCCATTTTATCAGATAATATTTCTTTCCTCTAATTTTTTTCGTCTTCAAAATTCGTTCTACTCTGTACAGCTCGTCGCGTTCTGAAGGTGCGCTCTGAAGTTCATCAGAATAGAAAGTGCCGAGTATTTCCTCTCCATTCAGATCTTTTATTTTGTAAACTGGTGGTGTTCCCAAGCCAGCTGCGTACACAACTTTTGAAACTACGAAAATCTCCTCTGTCCAATTTGGTAAATATCCTTTCTTAAAAGTGGTCTTGTATTTTGTAATTCGAACCCGTTCTCCCGGCTTGAATTCAGGGTCAACTCCCCCGGCTGCCAACTCAGGACCGAATAGTGTATAAAATGCCTGCCAATCGTTCTCCTCTGTTACGTCCCTGGGTTTCATTTTGATACTTCCGTGAACGGTGTTATTGTAATTCTCGAGAAGGTGGGGTAGAATAGAAAGCCATTCACGTGTCTGTCTGTATGTAAAGTATTTCCACATCATCGTCTTGAGGGTCCGATTAAAACGTTCAACGACGCTAGCTTTTTTGTCACTGTAGGTGTGAAACCAGTGAATTCCCACCTCCTCCAACCACCCCTGCATTTTTCGATTAGTAAATTCCCGCCCCTCATCTGTCTGAAGTTTGTCGGGTCTTCTCCCGGATTTCTTAATCACGTCTTGTAGCGCCTCTAACGTATCATCAGCCGTTTTTGACTGTATCGGCCTAGCCCATGCGTATTTACTGAGAACATCGATTACTGTTAGCATGTATCGAATGTTACGATTCTCTTTTGCGAACGGGGGAGGGAATTCCACGAGATCCGCTTGCCATTGAGAGTCTATCGATGTTACAAAAACGCGACGGCCGCCCCGGAAGGCACCCCCACGAGTACGAGGTACCGGTTTATGTAGATTATAAGTTAGCTGAGTTTTTAACCACTCCTGCACCTCTTTCTTGGTCACTTTCAGTCCGCTGGCCCGTGCTGCGTCATACAATTTTTGTACACCTCCAAAACCAGTTTTCGGGTTGTAATATAATTCTCTAAGAGTTCCTTCGGGGGTGCCTTCGGCTTCAGCTTCCATAATTGTTATATTATACGAATAATTTTATGTCGTACGGATTCCGTAAACGAAATACTAGTTTACTGAATGGCCTACTTTTCAATTGCTTGATTAGACCCACGGCTTCCCGTTCTGACACCTCCATTCCATATTCTTTTATAATAGTTTTGTTGTCTATCTTGTTCGGTGTGTAAAATAGTACTAACATCTGTATGTTTTCCCTAAATGGTTTACTAATACTAGTATATTGTTGAGTCAGAACCCAGACAGATAATCCGTCATGTCTTGCGCTGAAACCAAGTTGGACTAAAACGTTACTGCGCTTCTTCATATCTTTGGACGAGGCGCAGTCATCGAGGATTATTAAAGTGTTCGTTCCAGCCCATTCTTTATGCACGTAGGTTAATGTATCATCCACTGCATCGAGTCCGACTGGAAATATAAACACATTATCATCGGTGAAAATGAATCTTCTATTATACGCTTTATTATTCATGAATGTTGGGCAAATGAATATCACATATTCGAATTTCCTTAAGTACGGACCGGTGAGGAGGTCCAACATAAATTCTGTTTTGCCAGAATATGTCGGTCCAGTTATAATCATGTTGAATGGTGGGGTTACGTATATTGACATTTCCTCTGGATCTATATACTGTAATTAATGAATCTCTTCTAGTTCTTTTAAGTTACTGGTTCGAGTTAGATGAAACCCAGTCACATCGACAGCATCTGAATGAACTATATAGTTAGTGACTTTATTCCAGTACCTACAATAGTAATGAATATTGCTAAAGATAACAAACCAATTTTACCATATTCGTGAATAGGGTCTACGCTGGTCGTAGATGCTGCCCGTTCCGGGGAGGGGAGGGGAGGGGGTCCCCGAGTCGTGTCATTGTGAGGTGACTCTCCGGGCTCGTCTTGCCACTTCACAGGATCATCCCACCCCTCCATCTCGTGTACAGCACTTTCTCGAACTTCCGTGTTTATATCACCGTTCACCACCCGAGGACATAGATTCTGTTGCATATTGCAATTCATTATTATAACCCGAGATTGCCGGGCCCGAAAGGATGACCATCTCAGACGGCAAGAGAAGTAAATTGGTGAAACTGCCATATCAAGTTTGACACCAGTATTCATTATTGTGTCTTGATATCGCCTATAACTAATTACTTTGTCGGTATTACGAATTTCATCTTCGAGGAGAACACCGAATTCTTTTCGGACTTGCTGTGCACTGCCAGTATCACCTACTATGGTACTGCGAATATTTGCTTGTGCGCCGAGTATGCAATATACGTAGGCTTCAAGACTTTCGTTGAGGCGAGCGAGACCGGCCTTTGTTAGTCCCGAGTCTCCCTTCAGAGGAATGAAACTATTATATTGTCCCTCCGATCCATCATTTCGGAAGAAATAATAGTGTGGTCTGTCTTTGTCGGGCAGTACATGTTTTTTCTTTCCAAAAATTGTATGTGTATAGAAAACACCTCCGTCGGCAGAGAGGAAAAAGTCATGACCGTTGTATATCGCTTTTGGCTGTCGAACGGGTCCACGATTAGTGTAATATTCATAACCATAACCAAGACCTTTATTTTGACCTTTTCGATAACGAAAGTCGGACTTCGTTGGACTTATATTTCCAAATTCTGTACATAGAAGTTCATATTGGACGAGATTGTATGGATTGTCGCCCGCTTTGAAGGTGGGGGTATCGTCTGGAAGTGCAACGCCCATTTCGTGAAGGATACGACGTATTGTAAAATATACATGGAAACGGCAGAATGATCGTATTTGCGGAGGAAATTTCTTATCAAAGAGATGGGCGAATGATATACCGCAACCAGTAGTGCTGCACCATACAGCGAAATTCAGTTGCTGGTCCCAGTATTTCATCTTTGGGCTGCCCAGCCAGACATTACTTTCTTTTGCTGTTCTATGAGTGATTACATTATCTTTGAACACATCCCGAGGATGGAAAGTAAATTTATCTGTCGGCGTTACATATATTTCTAAGTCCATGAGAATAGGTTTTATTCCCCCGTCCGGTTTGGAAGGGGGGTATCAGCATGCTGTACTGCCGGTACGCTCGTCTTATTCAATTGAAAAGCAACTGGGAATAAGTCTGTACTCATTATTCGTGTTTCTATATACATATAGATTTAAATGGAGGAGAATTTTCCCGAAATCCCTGTCGGAATCCCTGTCGGTACGGTTCTGTTAGGGGTACTAACATTCCAGACTATGTTAATACTTTATTTCGGATTCAGGTTTAAACGAATTTTTTATTTTTTACTAAGAATAGATAACATACTGCAAACAATGGAGAATTTAATAAAGTCATCGGCAGCGGCAAATATGGCAGCGCCCTACCGGAACGGTTCCGAAGGGGCTTCGGCACCTTCAGTGCCTTCGGACAATAATCAATCCATAATAGAGACAAAACGTGAAAAAATACTCTGTGTCATCGCAAGTGGTCAAAGCAAGTTATTTTTGGTAAGGAGATTACAGTTGCTGACGTAGAAAAATGGAAAGATGAAACGGTGGATAAAGCCTTCAAAATGTACGAAGCGAAATACAGTTCTCTTATAAGTGATACCATCACTCAAAGTTTCATAGATCTAGGAGCCTGTGCAATCAGTCAGGTAGTTCCAATCGATGATCGAGATAACTATGCCACTGATCTTAAAAAGGATTTTATTCTAAACAGTGAAATAAAACGATTATCAGGACGGATAGCCTACACATGTGGACCCCTGATTGCTCTAATTTCCACTGGTTTAATTACGGGTAAACATTTAAATTTTAAAAAAATCGGGTTTAATATAGTACCTGAAATAAATGGATTCAACTTCGCCGACTCAGCAAACGGCTCCGCCAGGGACTCCGTCAGAAGCCCCGCCGACGGAGCCCACACCGCAAACGGCTCCGCCGATTCCGACACAGCGCAACATAGAGAAAGTGACGTTACCGCCGAAGCATCCAGGGAGAGTTGCTGCGGGCAAGAAATTAGCGGAATGGAACAGGAAAAACAAGGAGAAGAAACTAAAAGCAATGGAGGGGGAGGGAGGGGAGGGGAGTGATGCGGTAGCGACAAACTGTATAAGCCTACCGCCTACAATGAAAGAACAGTGTGATAATAATTCACGCGATAATAAATGGTATAATAAATGTTATCTTGTTTTAGGAATTGTGGAGTTTCATTGACTGCATTAGGACTATATTGGGGGCGTGCTCGACATATTTGTCCCCTCGGAAAGATCCTCCCCAGAAAGCGAAAAAAACAGAGCACGTAGCAGCTCCCTCCGGAACAGTTCCGACAGGGGAGGGGGAGGGAGAGGGGGGACCCAGCTCCTCTACATTGTATGAGATGGATTAACTCCCCATATTTTTTATTTTTTTATTTTTCTATTTTATATACTAGTCAGCAATCATGGATATTAAAACAGTTGTAAACACAATGTACGATGGTATTGTAATCGCAGGACTTGCGATGGGATATCTAATGATCTCCAGCAAATTTCTGAAAATAGAGGTTGGCGATCCAAGTCGACCAAATTTAACTCGATTGGCAAAATTAGGCGGTGCGACTGCTGCTGCGGTTGCGACCAAAGATCTCCTTGAACAGAAAAATATTATTCCTGCAGAACCTTATACTGTGTAATGGGCACCTTCGGAATAATAATATATTCATCGAACACTTATACTTAGTAATATATACAACGTACAACAATGATCATTTGGATTGAAAGCCAAACAGGTGAACCAGTCACTGTTAATTTTTACCCTTGCATTGACACGACACAGTTTACGAAGATAAGACTGCTAGAGTGCGGACTATATAATTCATGGCATAACATAACATCGACGAATAATGTAATAAAATATCAAGAAGGTGACCAACCGAAGAAGACTAAATCAATACGTCCAGGTAACTACAATATCGATACGTTAAACAAAGCAATCGGGTTGAAGCAAAAATTAATTTTGAAAACATCTGCCGACAAACCATGTTTATCTAACTTTGGCTAAAGATATTAAAGTCTATTTCAATGCCACAGGTAGCTTCGCCAACGTCGTCGGCTTTTCAGATAAACCTGAGGACAACCCAGTTATAAAAAGTACTATGAGTCCGAAGAAAGTGGATTTCTTAACAGTCACTAAATATATAGTTCATTCAGATGTAGTCGATGTTACTGGAAATTATGTTTCATTTGGTTCGGGTGCCTCCGGAGGATACATACAGGGGAAAGTATCGAACTGTTTACAAATACTTCCCATCCGGGATACGAGAGAATAAGTGAAAAGGTTACTTACGATTTTAAAACGGAGCAATTTCTATGCCATTGAGAAAAGGGGGAGATTACATGAATTCAATGCATATCTGGATAACAGATCAGGATGGGAACATGATCGATTTCAATAACTGGCCAATTAGCTTTTGTATTGAATTATTGTAGTCCCGAAGCGGGGCCGGTGTAACCCTATCGGAAGATGAACCATCCCACGACCAATCCTCCAGCAATATAAATCATTTCATATTTCTTTTGTTCAGGACTGGGTTGATAATAATCTGAGAATTGAACTGGCCCTTCGGAACGACCTGATGCATAGTTGCTTTGCACCGCTTCTGCTTCTTCCAGGATTTCTGCATCTGTATCTCTTAATTCTGCCGCAGCATGCGCATCCTTTGCCTGATTTTCTCTTTCCCAGTCAGCCTGTAGTAATCTTTTTTCTGACCAGACGTTGCGATCATGTTCAAATTTTTCTAATGCTTTATCATGTCGGACCTTCTCTTCAATAAGAGCGTCACCATTCCCAGAAAGCTTTTGCCCGATAATATTTCCTCCTGTGAATGCCGTTGCATTTAATACAGCACCGAGAACTGTCATTCCTATAGCTGAAGCCATGACTGTGTATTGTATATTACAAGGTATTATTTTAATTTTCACTGTATATAGGTCCCTACGGAGTATGTCTGATCCAAGTGGCTTCGGTCTAGGTACAATTCGTATGCAAAATCTTGAGCTTGAAGATCTGAGTGATGTTAAAGTTAACAATAATACTAAGATGGCTGCTAATCATAATAAGGATTACGTCCTTCGTTATAAAGACCGCGAAAAATATTTCGTTTTAGCCAATGCCGCGGCGCCACCCCACGAACATGCTGTAGAATTTTCCGAACTTAAAGACATTGATGAAACTGTAATTGACGCCACAAAGGCTTCGAATGATCCTACTCCTTTTGCTCTGACATGGGATTCGGCTAGTCAGAAATTCATGCCTTATAATGTGCCGCGTAACATCTTAGATATATTGGATAGTGAAATTGCAGGAGGTGTTGCTGAACCACCAGGAACTCCGAATGTGATTTATTTTGATAGCAATGTAAACAAATATAAATTGTTAGATTTTCGTAGTTGGCTTACTCCTACGAATCCATACATTGCACTTCTTGGTATACCAATTCATCTTAAAATTAGTCCTCTTAATACAATAATGAAGGCCGATAATACATTAAGAAGGTGGATAAACGAGGGGGAGAATTATTGCTCGTATACAGCTAGCGGAGTTCCAGTTAGATTATTTTGGGACACAACTTTAAAGAAACTGGGTCTGAAAAGTGTCGGTGATGAGGCAGCTGAATTAACTTTACAGACTGTAAATCAACAGATGACTGATAATATGAAAATACTTCAACATGGTACAGTTCTCATTAGATGTGTAAAGTTAGCTACTGGAGATGAATTTGACGATTTGGTTGGATATTATGCTATGAAAACAGATAACAGAACAACTTGTGATATTATCATAAGTATTGATAAAGATCGGGGAGGGGAAATGAGTATTGAATGTTTTGTTGGTGGGAATAGAATAGAGAACGACTTAGGAACTACATTTGTACGTAGAGATAAAGAGTGAACACTTTAGATATCAGTACCATTCATCTGAAACGTCTCATATTATTTGAAGTAATGGTCTTCCGTCACATTTTAAGTTCAGAGGAAATTACTAAAATTTTATCTATCAGGTGAACAAGTTCGCACCTATAGGAACTTCGTGTTCAACATCAGCTAGACTCCGCGACCGGCCGGCCGGACTGACAACGGGGCTCCTTTATATAGGCTAGTTTGATGGTGATGACTCACACGGAATTTCCCGTACACCTTCGGAACGTGTATAAACATGCTCAGAAGGGAATTTCCCCGCTTAGTTCAGGACAATGCACTGCTGCGCGTGAGTGAGTTCGTATATAGGTCAGGGTTATACTTTAGTTACATGGATGGTTAAATTTTTCCTTCGCTTCATGTAGATAAATGAATAAAATGGGTGTAAAAATTCTTATTTATCCCAGTTGACCACCTTTTCTTTACTACTCAGGTCATAGAACACAGTGTGCCTATAGCTTCCCAAAACAGGTCATAGAACACAGTGTGCCTATAGCTTCCCAAAACAGGTCATAGAACAGAGTCTGCCTATAGCTTCCCAAAACAGGTCATAGAACACAGTGTGCCTATAGCTTCCCAAAACAGGTCATAGAACACAGTGTGCCTATAGCTTTCCAAAACAGGTCATAGAACACAGTGCGCCTATAGCTTTCCAAAACAGGCGATATGAAACCTTACCAAGAACAGCACTATTGCACATGTCCTGGTCAAAGCAGGTATATCCTTCTTTTCCTCTCCATCCATAGTTTCCACCACTGATAATCATATTAATTTCTTCATAGAGACTCTGACCAACGTCACCACAAAATATTCTACCCTTCCCTTCTCCTGTTTCTGGGTCACCTCGATCTACTGAACAGCGCCATGTATTACGTGTACCATAGGCGTAGGTTTCATTCCTTGCATCGGGAACATGAACGAATGGATTATTTGGCGGAATTCCATATGGGAGGTCGTTGTCCTCGCTGTCGACATCTATTCGCGAAATAGAACCATGAAGAGTTTGTCTGCAATAAATTGAAATATATTCAAAATAATTTTGCAGATTTAACGATGACATTCCATTCTGAATGTAAGTATGCAATATACATCACTAAAAGTACCAACAGGCATCAATAGAACTACCTATATACAGGCATTAATAGAGCTACCTACAGGCATTAATAGAGCTACCTACAGGCATTAATAGAGCTACCTATATACAGGCATGAATAGAGCTACCTACAGGCATTAATAGAGCTACCTACAGGCATTAATAAAGCTACCTACAGGCATTAATAGAGCTACCTATATACAGGCATGAATAGAGCTACCTACAGGCATTAATACAGCTACCTACAGGCATTAATAGAGCTACCTACAGGCATTAATAGAGCTACCTACAGGCATTATTACAGCTACCTATATACAGGCATGAATAGAGCTACCTACAGGCATTAATAGAGCTACCTACAGGCATCAATAGAGCTACCTACAGGCATTGATACAGCTACCTACAGGCATGAATAGAGCTACCTACAGGCATTAATAGAGCTACCTACAGGCATGAATAGAGCTACCTACAGGCATTAATAGAGCTACCTACAGGCATTAATACAGCTACCTACAGGCATTAATATAGCTACCTACAGGCATTAATAGAGCTACCTACAGGCATTAATAGAGCTACCTACAGGCATTAATAGAGCTACCTAAGGGCGTCAACAGAGCTACTTATAGACCGTCATCTCACACATACGCTTTGTGTTTTATGTAAGTTTTTAAACTGCTAGCTACCTTTTATCCATAGGGACGTTGCTTTAATACTTGTTTTTATAGTTATTTAGCATTGTACAGTCCATCTCGTAGACTTGTGGAGATATAAATGTTCTTCCATTGCACGAATACCCACTCGTCGACAACATATTTAACGATATTCGCAAGCACAGTTGCAGAAAAGCTGAACAGGGAGCACAAACTATGATATGACTGATCAGACTGACTTCAGTATAATTATATTAAATATTTTTTCTGTAAATGTAACTTCTTCAGAAACTTTAAGTACGCCAGATGAATCATTCAGTAATATAAATATATTTTACCAATGTTAAGGAGGAACAATGTGATAAAAGTATTATTTAAGTTAACCGACATTGTATATCTCTGAAAATAATACAAACTATTTACATCAGACTTATGACCAATAATCAACTTAATGTTCGCAATTATATATATATATATATATATATATATATATATATATATATATATATATATATATATATATGTAAGTTCTTAAACAATGGAAATTACCATATTATATTTACTCTGGATGTTCAAATTCACAAAATCACGCGAATCAGAAGATAATAAACCAGAAAGTAACAAAGTATTCGATGCAATTTTGCAGTTAAACCTTGGCATAAATGATAAGCACACAATATAGAGATGATAATCAGAAATCTTAATTTTTAAACAATCGGGCAGACTTTTTTTATTAAAATATCTTTATAAGAAATCGTCGAGAAATCCAACTTCGTTCATTTATAGAAGAAATGTGATTTAGATCATCCATAGAAATCTACATATCACATTTGCAAACCTCGAAGCAAGTTGCCGTATAGTCAGTGAAAACAAACTTTGGTTACCACAAGATTAAATCCTTCCACAAGGATTAAACACTAGGCGATCGTTGACCAAACATCATGTAAACCTTGCTACTGTAATGTAATTCGTTATTCACAGTCTTTCACCTATTAGTGGGTTGTAAACATAAGACCATAAAATGTTGGTTACATTGATGAGACAGGTGAAGATTGTCTCTACACGTATGATATCGACATTTACAGGAAGTATTAGCATGGTGACTTGGCCTATAGAGTCATATAACCATTGCATGCATATGGTTGAATGAATATTTTATCTTCGATTCAGACATAGTGTACGGTATTACAGAAGCCACCCCGTCTTCGGCTATTGTTTAAAACGATGTGCTTCGACAATGAGACAGACGAACGACGATCACCGCTCTCGCCCTCCCGCTCTTCACCGAGGCAAACCTAGACACGGAAAAAGCTGTATCGTGGGCGATGGCCAGTGTGAACTGTCCGCCTAAAATATGTCCTACGCATAGCACCAACAAACTCTGAATGTCTCTTGCAGTCACTTATTACCTTGAAGAATCCGAGTACCTCTGAGCAAGCCAAACGAGAAATGCCCAGGGCGAGGGTAAGTCGTCCTCTTGGGTCTATCAACTTAGTTGTAATAGAGGACAAATGCAATTCTTATCAATCAACCGTGACTTCTGCGTTATGGATGATGTTTGTGGAAAAGGGCAGTATTCAGGAATTAGGCTCATAACAGTTGACAATAAATCTTAAGTCTTCACAAATAATGAGAGTTGCATCAAAACATTTTTGTTTGAAAACCGGAAAATGAACCCCTGTCATAATTGGCACTTTTCTTTTGACGCGGACCTCATTTATACTATTTTGGTTATTCTGACTAGAAGCTTCTGCGAAGCCCCAACAACAACAACAACAACAACAACAACAACAACGACAACAACAACAACAACAATTACCGTAAGAACCATAACATCTTAGATATTTCTCTGAACTATTGAATATTTCAAAGAAGAGTACATTGCGAAGAAATCGGAGGAGATTAGAACACTGACAACACGATTGCGTTGGTTGTATCATGGGCGGTAAAGGGGGGACTGCTGTCTACGGTTGTGTGACGTCAATTTTTTCTGGTGGAAACAATCTCATTAGGTAGGATTAAGCCATATATTGGTTTAATCCTATCGCGAAGGCAAACAAGTGTGAACCAGGGACCTCGACTTAACAATTTATCACAATCCTTTGATTACGTTTTGTATGGAAGGTCAGTCCCTCTACCACCAGTCTGAAAATGTGACTGGTTAATTTCCTAGTGACGAGGCTTGATACTGATAAACAACAATTAACACCATAGTGAATGCTAGGCATGTCACTGAAATGTCACTTTATCATTTTAACTACAACAGTTTCAGGTTTTCAATGTCATAATTATGACATCAATAAAATATTTCTTAGACTGTCCATTTCTAGTCACCTTTAGCAGCAACAGCCATAATATGAACTTGTTTGGGATAGCTGTTCGAGCTGAAAAGCAAATATATTTGGTATTGTTTGGCATACTAAAATAACGGAAAGTTTCAATTGAGACCTTTACTCTCAATTTCTTGCACATCTAAAAGCCATCACAAGAATAGCACACGCATGCATTTCTGTCACTCTTAATCACCACAGAATATGATTAAGAAATAGTTCGAGTTGTTCAAGTCTAGGCACATCGATCAGTATTTCATATTATTTGCATTTGACTACAGTCCCAAGGGACTGTAATTTGACTCACAAATTTTGACCGTTGCCTATTTCACCATGGGCGTCTGCTTTCCCACCGCCATCACCGAGTGTAAAGTACAGGTAACCATCGTCTCCGAACATAAGTTCACCTCCATTATGGTTTGCTCTGGGTTCGTCCTCTTCTAAAAGAATACGTTCGTAATCAGGGTCTGCCTTGTTAGCGTCTGTACTTAATACCCTCATTTCGCTTATTCTACTTAGTTGGGTACCATCAGACAGTACAGAATAGAAAATGAAAAATCTTCCGTTGTCCTTATACTTCGGATGGAAAGCAATTCCTAGTAACCCGCGTTCGTCTCCTCGCCTTGTGCTTGTCAACACTGTGTCTTCTAAGTCCAGAAAAGGTTCAGGGACTTTTGTTCCGTTCATGAAATAAACGTAAACCTTGCCCCTTTGTTCAGCAATGAACAATCTATGGCTGCCGTCGCCAGCATGAACGGCAGCGATCGGGTTTCGCAGTCCACTAGCGAATTCCTCAACACAAAGACAACCGTGGGAGTCACTCACAGCCACTGTTATCTCCTGGTTTAGTTCTTCGCTATACATGACATCAGGCTGACAATAGTCCGTATCGACAGCCGCAACGGTATCGCAAAAGCTACTTGCGGAATCCTGCAGCAAAGAGGTTAATCGTCCATCTGTGGTGAGCATTCTGATTACCTGTGTGCACTCCTGGGCGAAATCTAAGCAGTAGCTTGTACATAGACCTGGAAAAGAGGCTATAAATGACGTCTCTTCAGCTCCAAAAATGTGGGCTGCGTAAGGCGAACATTCTGTACAAAGAATTTCCCGTGTATAATTCTTACACGCAACCGAAAGAGCACTTATCTGAGCAATAATCTGTTGGTAGTCTGATTCGAGTTCGCTGTCCCGAGCTGTCGTACAACAGCCAAAGTCGGAGTAATCTCTGCAAAAACTTAGATCTTGGCTTGCATCGAAGGGTGCGTAATAATCCAAACACTGAGGATGTTCCAAAGTTGGCTGTATTATTGATATTGCTATGACACAACAAATCAGAGAAAATGTGTAGAAAAGTGCCATACTGTCGGCTTAACAGGTTTTGGATTGCTTTCTGTAAGACGACGACTGTCTGTATACTGTGGCACGCCCTTTTTTGCAGTCAAACAAAGTTGCATTTCAAGCCCAACAGACAATACATCGTGAAGGCCAACGACTTTGAATACATACCACAGTCTTTGTTCTAGTCTACTCACAGGGTGTTGTCTAAATGTCCGTCCCCAGGGGTGGGTAGGTGTTTCGTTGTATTGCTAATAAAGATATATTCTACCAACCTTTGGTGTTTTGGTCTTAAACTTAGCACTGCCCTTGACAATCTTGCGTTAACGTTTTATCAACATGCTGTATCTATTATCTGATGAGTTTGAGTGCCTAATTGGCCAAAGTAAGCAAGGGTAAATTACTAAGCTGTGGACGCTGTCACCAGATTATCACCGGATTAAATTTGACAAAGTCAACAACGAACGCGCCAGTAAGGTATAACCACAGTCCCTCTATCCACAGTCCCTCTATCTGGATAGAGGGACTGTGGTATAACTGAAGAAAGGGCTGAAACTCTCAAAAGCCATGTCCAGAGGTGGTCCGTAAAACTAGTGGACACTTTATATTCATGTATTCAGAAACAAACAGAAGGCAAAACAAACTTGAATATTCATTTGTAAACGAACAGGTCGGAAAGGAGGACCTCCCAGGAATGCGTGGTATGTGTTGAACACACCTTGGTAACGTATCGGAGATGTGTTTATACTCTTCCTGCTGGCCCGGCAAAAACCACCTTGGTCGACGTGCCTAACACCGCATCGAACTGAATCAGACTTCACGGGTATATTGAAAAATTCCGTGTTAGTCGAGAACAAGAACGGAAAAGACTTTATTAACTCGACGTTCGAGCTCGCCTTCAACTTGTCCAGTTTATCAACTGCGTTCTTGCAATACGTACACTTTTGTATTAGTCTTCTTTTTCAAGTAACAAAAAAGACATGTTTTGCATACGACCGATTGTGTGCAGTACGAGCGGTGTTGTGGGTTGGTGACTACGTGCCTGCAGATTTTATACACCGCGATAGTTTGCTCTGAATTTTTCAATTGACCCAATGTGCTAATTAAAACACAAAGAAGAAGGTCGAATGTTCTCTCTGCAAATGAAGTAGCATTTCGAACACGAACGATTCGGATATCTTGTCCTCAACATTATTAGCTACGCAGCTCGAAAGTTATGCTCGGAAACAGGACGGGAACATTAGTCAAAGCCGGATTTTGCATGGAAAGCATGCAATGTACTGCATACTGCTTATGCTCCCTTGGGTCTGAGACTCCCGCCCTCTCGGCCATAAACGTCATTGAGCTGCCAAGAATATGATAGTGCAGTCGCGTTAATCTGTGTATATTTGATACATTATTTTATCAATCCTTATACTCAACTACCTAACGCATCAAACAAGGGTCATGTCAGGTTCTTAGGACGTTCTCCAAAACACATATAATCGATTAGTGTCGCGGACTGATTTTCACCAGGTTTGAGAACTAATAAATAACTGGTCGTCAGTGTGTCTTCGCATATCAAATCGACAAGTGTATTAGTAACTTCGAGGGATCACATCCTTCACTGTAAAGTTGTTTTTATACAAAACACATTTTCGAGAAAGCTGACGTGCAAGGGAAAGACACAGCAACTGAGTCCGACGGAGGCGCAAAAAACGGTGCATTCGCATTTGTGTCCGATGTACACATCTCTGTTATTCCATTCTATCAGTCGACTATGGCGCGTAATCAAGGCCAATATTCTAACTCCCTATTTTCAACTATACAACTCGACATTCAACATTCAAACTCCCCATTTTCAACTATACAACTCGACATTCAACATTCAAACTCCCCATTTTCAACTATACAACTCGACATTCAACATTGAAACTCCCCATTTTCAACTATACAACTCGACATTCAACATTCAAACTCCCCATTTTCAACTATACAAAGCGACATTCAACATTCAAACTCCCCATTTTCAACTATACAACTCGACATTCAACATTCAAACTCCCCATTTTCAACTATAAGCTTACAACTCAACATTCAACTATCGAACTCAACATTTGGGATTGCTATTCCCCATTTTCAACTTTCGAACTCCACATTTTCAACTCTCGAACTCAACATTTAGGATTCGCATTCTCCCTAGGCATCCCTAACTTGCTTCATTGTAGTTACCCACGTTTTCCTTCTGGGCTATACTACGTCAGAACGCGTCATAGATACGTCACATGACGTTTCGGAGTTTTAGAGTTATTCCTATGTGATGTTCTAGAGGGTCCAAAAATGTGGACTGGAAACACTTGTGATGCTATCAAGATTTACCGCCGACCTCCGCCATCACGTAGGCCTAATTCGGTCGCTATCATGTCGTCTAATCAAGAGCATGCATGCGTGGCTCGCCATGGCTTATTTTAAAATTAACAACTCGCTTATTAATTTCCACACTATTACAGCCAAAAACACAACTCAAACACTAAACTAGCCCTGCATGGCAGGGCTTAGCCCTGCGTACGATGATGTGTGTTCCGCTACAGCTAATCGCCTGGTGAGCGTGGCGATTAGCTGTAGCGGAACACACAGCATCGTACGCAGGGCTAGGCAGGGCTGTGTGTTACCGGCGTTATACGGCCTCCAACCACATGTAGTGGGAGGCCGTATAACGCCGGTAACACCATAGGGGGTCCAATCTCCGATGATGACGATGATGATGATTAAATATTTAAAAATGAAGATAAATAAACATATATTTGGACTCAGTAAATTTGTTGTTATTGTTGTTGTTATTGTTGTTGTCGTTGTTGATACTATTTGCAGAAAAGAACAAAGTATGCGCTGCAAATTTCAACACAGCCTAACTATACATGTGCGTCGCAAATTCAATACAGCCTAACTATACATGTGCGTTGCAAATTCAATAGGCCTACAGCCTAACTATACATGTGCGTTGCTGCCTAACTATACATGTGCGTTGCAAATTCAATACAGCCTAACTATACATGTGCGTTGCTGCCTAACTATACATGTGCGTTGCAAATTCAATACAGCCTAACATTACCCAAGGGGTGTCACTTCATTGCCACACACTTTTTTTCGATCGCCAAAAATGCACCTAGCATGCATCGAAATCGGTAAAATTCGACGTAGGGTCAAAGCACATTAGTCCTTCTCAATAATACTCCAACATTTTTACCTCTTACCGATGAAAAGTCGAGAAATCAGCAAGTTTTTCAGCGTATCTGGACGTCTCTTACATTTCAGATTTAAAAGGCGAGGCAGTGTATTGAGTCACGTGGGCGCTTTTCAAATCGAACCAATAGCAGAGCTGAATGGACCAGCGTGAAAAACCGGAGGCAACGTAAGTTTCTCACATCTTTGGAAAGAACGATCTCTTGCTGCGGGTGAACTGGAACTGTTAAAGTTACCAGAATTTCGTATGCAGACGCACGCAGACAGTGTCACCCATAGTCTTCCAAAGACGTGAGAAACTTACGTTACTGCCGGGTTTTCACGCTGGGCCCATTCGTTCAGTACGGGCTCTGACCCTACATCGAATTTTACCGCTCTCGATGCTTGCTGGGTGCATTTTGGCGAGCTCTGCTATTGGTTCGATTTGAAAAGCGCCCACGTGACTCAATACACTGCCTCGCCTTTTAAATCTGAAATGTAAGAGACGTCCAGATACGCTGAAAAACTTGCTGATTTCTCGACTTTTCATCGGTAAGAGGTAAAAATGTTGGAGTATTATTGAGAAGGACTAATGTGCTTTGACCCTACGTCGAATTTACCGATTTCGATGCATGCTAGGTGCATTTTTGGCGATCGAAAAAAAGTGTGTGGCAATGAAGTGACACCCCTTGGGTAATGTTAGGCTGTATTGAATTTGCAACGCACATGTATAGTTAGGCAGCAACGCACATGTATAGTTAGGCTGTATTGAATTTGCAACGCACATGTATAGTTAGGCAGCAACGCACATGTATAGTTAGGCTGTAGGCCTATTGAATTTGCAACGCACATGTATAGTTAGGCTGTATTGAATTTGCGACGCACATGTATAGTTAGGCTGTGTTGAAATTTGCAGCGCATACTTTGTTCTTTTCTGCAAATAGTATCAACAACGACAACAACAATAACAACAAATTTACTGAGTCCAAATATATGTTTATTTATCTTCATTTTTAAATATTTAATCATCATCATCGTCATCATCGGAGATTGGACCCCCTATGGTAACACACAGCCATGCCATGCAGAGCTAACACTAAACACACCAAACCACATACAAGACGAGATGGCTGATGAGTGAAGCCACTTTCCCTTTATTACACCGTGACCACTATGTTCAACATCATGTGTTCACGTTGAGCGGCTTGCACCGGCTGGACAATACGCTCACTACACATTCAAATGCCACTTAGGCCCACAGAGTAACATACACAGAGTGGCAACACCTATTGTTTAAGGCGTGAGGCGGTTACGTAAGCAATCCATGTTTGCCTCGCCTCACGAAGCTCTTGGCTCTCTTTTCCGAAGAGTGCCGACCATGCACCCTTCGGTAATTTTCGGATTTCACCAATTGTTAAGCGAAAGTATGTTCGACAAAGTTTGTGTTGTTGTTGTCGTGTGGTGCTGATCGGAATTGATCTGCTTGCAAAAACGGGAATGTTTTGAGCTTCAGGAAAGTGGGTTTTACCGTTTTAAAAATTCCTCTCATATTTTTATGAATATATAATGAGTGTGTTTGAACCAAATTTGAAAGTCTTTTATCGATACTGTCTGGTTTTACTCAATGGTTACGGTCAGTCATACCGTCTTTTACACGTGCGTCAAGAAAGGACATGTTTATGAAACTGCTGGCGTGTTATGTTTTGATTGGCGTGAAGCAGTGTTTCTGGCCTGAGAGCTCACAAAGTAACTATGGTTGCTACGCGACTGGCAGTATGATGCCATCTCGTCGTATGTTTCGCATAATCTCGTGTAATTATCAACCACAAACAAAGCCTCCAAAAAGTTTAACACCTTTGAAGCTCATTTAATATGAAAAGCCAATAGTCTACGGAGACGACCATGGAACAAAAGGCATGCAAGTGTTGCCACTCTGTGTATGTTACTCTGTGTTAGGCCTAACTGTGACAAAAGTCTAACAAGACTCTCACACCTACGTGACACATCTCCCCGTCTGTCGGGCTAGTCAATGTCAAGTAGCAGCCTAGACAAACTATCACTGACGTGGTCACGAACAAACTCGGTGTCGTCCATGTTTAAAAGTAACTGCGAGGTCACCGTGTGTTTGGGACTCCCTAACAAAGTGATAAGTAGTTTCATGTAAAATGACACCGACGATTTTTTGAAGACGTATTTGACTATATGTATGCTAATTTTGGCTTGTGTTCGCTGGCTTGTGGTCTAGGGGGACACTATGGCTTCGATAGTTGAAAAAGCGGCATTGTATAGTTGAAAATGGGGAGTTCGAAAGTTGAATATGCGGCATTGTATAGTTGAAATGTGGAGTTTGAATGTTGAATGTCGCTTTGTATAGTTGAAAATGGGGAGTTAGAATGTTGAATGTCGCTTTGTATAGTTGAAAATGGGGAGTTAGAATGTTGAATATGCGGCATTGTATAGTTGAAAATGTGGAGTTCGAAAGTTGAAAATGCGGCATTGTATAGTTGAAAATGGGGAGTTTGAATGTTGAATGTCGCTTTGTATAGTTGAAAATGGGGAGTTAGAATGTTGAATGTCGCTTTGTATAGTTGAAAATGGGGAGTTAGAATGTTGAATGTCGCTTTGTATAGTTGAAAATGGGGAGTTAGAATATTGGCCTTGATAGTTGAAAATGCGGCATTGTATAGTTGAAAATGGGGAGTTCGAAAGTTGAAAATGCGGCATTGTATAGTTGAAAATGTGGAGTTCGAAAGTTGAAAATGCGGCATTGTATAGTTGAAAATGGGGAGTTTGAATGTTGAATGTCGCTTTGTATAGTTGAAAATGGGGAGTTAGAATGTTGAATGTCGCTTTGTATAGTTGAAAATGGGGAGTTAGAATGTTGAATGTCGCTTTGTATAGTTGAAAATGGGGAGTTAGAATATTGGCCTTGATTACGCGCCATAGCCGACGAAGCCTACGTCAAATTGTAGTGAACTCCGAGCAAAGTCGCACATAACCCCGGGGGGTAACTCCATGGCTAATAGTACGGGGGGGCTCCGCACGAACATGGAAACCCAAACTGTTGTGATACCAGTTTTGAGCAAAAAACCCTACCCTTTCTGATACCTAGTTGTGGAAACGCAGCAATCTCTTGGCGGGGTAGCGTGAGTTGCTATGTGAGTGGCTGGGTTGACCTTTGACCCGCATAGCAACTCACGCTACCCCGCCAACAGATAGCTGCGTTTCCACAGCTATCTGATACCACAAGGGTCAATCCTAGGTCCGTTGTTATTTTTGCTTTTTATTAATGATTTATCATTATGTGCCGATACTCCAACTTTACACATGTATGCTGATGATCAAAACTTACAGGCAAGTGGAAAATCTATTGATGATGTTATTGAAAAATGAATAATTCAGTTTTGCCAATTTCCAATTGGATAACGGCAAATTCAATGTGCATTAATGTCAGCAAAACAAAGTATCTTCTGGTAACGACTTCTCACAAGTTGAATAGTTTAAAGAGTCAAACCAATCGTTGTCTATTTGTATTAATGAAACTGAAATTTCTCGTAGCAATCACGGAAAAATATTAGGAGTAACTATTGATGAATGCTTATCATGGAACGACCATATAGAATTTCTTTGTAAGACTCTTAGTAAGAGAATAAGTCTTTTGTTAAGATTACGTCCTTTTATTCCGATGAACCATCGTCTTGTTTTGTATAATGGATTAATTCAGAGCACTATTGACTATTGTTGTGTAATATGGGGAAATACCACAGCAAAAAATCTTGACAAAATTTTCATATTACAAAAGAGAGCGTTACGTATTCTGTTTGAATTGCCCAATGATTACCCTTCAGTCAGTTTGTTTTCTTCGTTAAATGTCATGTCTGTTAGACAAAGAATTGTATACTTTATGGCAATGTTAACTTTCAGGTGTATGACTGGCAGTGCTCCACATTATCTGTCGGATTTATTTGTATTTCAGAGTAATGTCCATTATTATCAAACGCGCTCGGTTTCTCGACAGGATTGTTATATTCCGAAATCTGCTTTAAATATTGGACAACGGAGTTTTCATTATCGTGCAACTAAATTATGGAATTCACTGCCAAATGATATTAGATTAGCTTCGACTATTGGAAATTTCAAGGTGCTTCTAAAAGAATATATAACAAAGAACATTCCGCTGTAATCTTATTTATTTATTTTGCCAGTTTTGTGACTTGTTAATTATCGAGCCCTGGTGAAAATTACTCATTTGAGTAACTCGGACGCTCATTAAAAGTGTAAATAAATAAATAAATACCATACGTATACAGATACGACTCACTCGCCTTGCGTACCAGGGGTACCAACAGTCAAACCGACAGATATATTGATGGTAGATCTGGGATGTAGATACATGGGTTTCCAGTGTTGACAGCATGATTTTTTAACAAATGTCAGTTTGTGTTTAAAACCGGACCCTTTCTCATACCAACACCTCGTGAAAAGTATACCCTTTCTGATACCAAACAGTGCAAAAAAACGACCCCTTTCGCGCGGACCCTCCCCGTATAGCCATCTATGGGAGTTACCCCCCCCCCGGGCACATAACATGTAAAGGCGAGCCAGTGGCCATATGATGATGGATTGCATAAACTTCGAAGTCGAACATCCTTAGTTGTAAAGCTGCGGTTTTTTTATACAAAAAAATTTGTGGGAAAGCGAATGTGCGAGGGAAAGACGGGGAAAGACACCGCGATCGCGCGACTGAGTCCGACAGCGGCGCAAGAAGTGTTTCCCCGACAGTCAGACATATACAGTATGCTATATCATGCATTTCTAAAGCGTGTCCAAACGTTGACATAAAAAGATATGTCCAAAAGGTTTTGATTATATATAGTTATTACATTGTTACGCAGGGTTTCACGCGGGTTCAAAAACTGACATAAAAAGATATGGTGTCCAAAAAAATTCGTTTTATTTAGCTGACTGATTTATCGTCTTTGCTGTGGCCTAAACATCCCCGTTTTCGTTCGACAAGACCGTGACATCAATATCTCCCCAACGTATAGATCAACCTGGTTGAGTATTACTATGCTTCCAATGTGTCTTCGCAGCTTTCATCTCATCTTGAAACGAATAAGCATAGGCCTATAAAAAGGCATGAAAATACTTTTGCCGATTAGTCAGTTTTTATGTAACAAGCGGCGAGTTTCTTCCCCTAAACGATGACCGGCTGTAGTCAAAAACACACAGATTGTCATGTCCATGTTTATAAACACCGATGAGCTTGACCCTCGATCCAACCTTCCTCGATCCCAAAGCATGTTGGCTAATTTGTTTACCTCTATCGATCATGTGAGCTTAAACTAAACATTTCTAAGGTCAAAGGTTTCTAGTTCCGGCTTCCGGTCTGACGGACCACATCGGGACACTGACTCCATCACTTCGATTAGTGTTCTATTGCTCATAGAAGCAACCGACGAAGGCATAAATTGGCCTGTCCCCGTTTAAACATGTCAGAAAACTGTTGACGTTCGAAAAATTAGGAATGTTTATTGTAAAGTAGATTTCTGTGAACATGGCTTTTGAGAGTTTCAGCCCTTTCTTCAGTTATACCTTACTGGCGCGTTCGTTGTTGACTTTGTCAAATTTAATCCGGTGATAATCTGGTGACAGCGTCCACAGCTTAGTAATTTACCCTTGCTTACTTTGGCCAATTAGGCACTCAAACTCATCAGATAATAGATACAGCATGTTGATAAAACGTTAACGCAAGATTGTCAAGGGCAGTGCTAAGTTTAAGACCAAAACACCAAAGGTTGGTAGAATATATCTTTATTAGCAATACAACGAAACACCTACCCACCCCTGGGGACGGACATTTAGACAACACCCTGTGGTCTACTAAACACTTTGAGAGTGCGGATCCGTCAACCGGTCTCGCCTGCACTCAAACACACCACATACTTTTATTCAATTTAGCATCAATAACCGGGGAGACCTCATTACTTTCTAATAAATATATGCATCCCGCCCAATGGGTTCGGTTTTTCAGCGATTTGGACACAGTCGCTCGAGAGCTATTCAGCTCTGGGACTATTCGCCCCATAGACGAGTATATAGAAGCATATTTCTCGCTTCTGTATACTCGTCTATGGGGCGAATAGTCCCAGAGCTGAATACATGTAGCTCTCGAGCGACTGTGGATTTGGACTCCATAAAGGTGCGGGATTGCTGGATTGGAAACAAGGCCAACTTTTAGATATTTATCAGCTATTCAGCCTCGACACTCAGGATATTAGCAGCTATTCCGCTATTATAGTTGAATCACCAAAATAGCCGACTTGGTATCAAATGATAAATTAGCGGTCCAGCATGTACAGTGTAATGGCCCGATGTAATTAGGTATTTCTAACACAACCTGACATTTGATATTACTTTCACGGTTCTACCTACAGTTTATTTATTATCGTCCAAACGCTTGTGTAACTTCCTATGTAAATTCATATCAGTTGTGGTAAGTCTTCTGCAAAGAGTTTTTGTTCATGCAGTTTTACGTCTCTGAACAAAAGATAATGCAAAACCTGCCACTGTTATCTAATCAAGTCTTGCAATCACATGAAACCTTTACAAACATAAACTAATTGAATAGCTACTGTACCATTCAACCAGCCCTTTGGCTTTATAGTATTTTCTGGGTTCTTCCAATCGCAGGATTCTCCTGATAACTTCATTTTTCAATAACTTTGTGATTTCTTTCGCTTTCAATGCAGAATGAATTCGCCATGGTTAGTAGAAACTTACACCAGCCTAGACTGAAAGATTCCGTCGCGTGCGGGCGCTCCGGCGCACTGCGACCTACGACTCTTTTCCACCCTTTACCAGCCATGAATGAATGAAAACGATTCCCATATAGAAGTCAATACCGCCTTCTTCGTTCTACAATATTTTTTCAGTATATTTATGAGACGTCTTCTATGTACACATATGTAAGATTCACGCTCGTAACTTTGTAAGTAGTTCCACAGTCACGTGTGATCTATTCCACTCTCGGACTATGCGCCCATAGACGCATATATACACACGTCTATGGGCGCATAGTCTCAGAGCGGAATAGATCACACGTGACTGTGGTAGTTCTCAGGCCTTTTAGGACGTGTCCACAGCTCTGCTGGTAGCCAGCTATGGTAGCCAGCTAATAGCTGGCTAAAACGGCTATCAGGAGCTACAAACGGCTGATAGCTTGAATAGCTGAACAGCCCTTCCCAGAAGTCACCATTACTCAGCTGAAAACGGCTAATAGCGGCTAATACCTTGAATAGCTGAATAGCCATTCCTTGAAAGAAGTCATTACTGGGTAGCTAGTAGCCAGCTAATAGCATGCTAAAAAGGCTATTAGCGGCTATAATAGCTAACAGCTTGAATAGCTGAATAGCCAGTCCTTCACAGAAGTCACCAATGGTTAGCTGGTAGCCGGCTAATAGCTCCCTAACAACGGCTAATAACGGATAAAAACGTCGTTTGGAAATTCAGAAAAGCTTAAATAGCCAAGAAGAGCTAAAAGCAAGCTATTCATATGGCTAACATGGCTATTGGCCTCCAAGCTATTAAGGAGGTATTCAGCAATCCAGCAATACAACACCGTACGCCGATTTGGTCTAAATGAGGGTATTACATGTTATTCCACTGTAAACTACTGTCTAAAATGGGGTCTGATTTTTGAGTGCCCAGTCATAAAATACAAGAATGAATTTCAGCCGACCGTTCCCATCCACAGCATCTAGCTAGCACCACTACTGGCTCTAAGCCGCAGTCAGCAACAGGCGCGTGGAGTGTCCAGTGTGGACTAACGTCTGTAATGTAAAAGGAAGATTCTTTCTGAGTGTTCCACAATTGTGAACTCAGCAAGCATCGATATACAAGGTGTTTTTTTCTGTGGTAGGAGAACCATGAACGAGACCCTCGAGCTTTAGCCAAAGTAAATGTCGATTTGATTTTTGAAACACAGTCATTAATTTGTCAGAATTCCATATTGGGAAGATTTTTGGCAATAGAAACATCACAACAGAATGGATCTGCTTATCCAGGTATTTATCTTGGTAGCTCGGCCACATGACTTGGTGCTTTACGGACGAAAGGGCGGGCTTCTTGTGGTTCGGAATTAATAAATAAGTTCAGACTGCAACTGGTGATAACTGACAATTTTCAGAAGCTGGACGCAACACACCAAAATTTAGTTTTTTATTCCCTTAAATGTTTTTGACAAATCATGGCTTGGCTAGCAACAACATAAATGAGGTAGGCTTTGCAGGTGCCCCTGTCATGCAAGTGCTTGGTTTTCACCCCTATAATCTTTGCGAATTTCGACGATGAGACTTTTTACCTTGCTCAATGATTGTTGAGGACTAAAAGGGGTCCTAATATAACGAGATTTCAGATCTAACATTGGCCATGGGTTTTTAGGTGCAGCCACATACCCTACCATTTCTCTGAACAAGTACCTCCCCTGAAACGAGGTCCTCACGGAACGCGTATAGACAATGTACAAATTCTGTGGGATTTTCATTCAAAGTTTGGACGTTGATTACTAGGTCGCACAAAAACTAATAAATAAATGCTTTCAACTGCAACACATTAAAAATTAACACACACATATGTATGTATGTATGTATGTATGTATGTATGTATGTATGTATGTATGTATGTATGTATGTATGTATGTATGTATGTATGTATGTATGTATGTATGTATGTATGTATGTATCATGTAGACAAGTGCTCGATGCTAAGTGCAGGACGCTACAATGTACTACCCCGGGACAAGCGCACCACTGTACCGACATATGACAATTGCTATGCTCTTTATTGGAAATTGAGGAACAATTTTGGAAAATCGGGAGGCATATCAACATGATTTGACAATATTGCATATAGTTGAATGATGACGTGCGATAAACGAGCAGGAAACGTGAATGCTTTAGACGTTCCCTTGAGAAGAAATCAGGCACTCATCGATATCATCCGTTCCATCAGCAGTCTTGCTAAGACAATACAATACTGTAAATGCTTGTTTTCAAAAGAATCGCTCAGGATAGAGCAGATATGGTCACTTAAAGGTTAGATTGTTTTAGAAGCAACGGTGCTGTCGATATGGGCGGTTTCCGTAGCAATAGATTATTTTATTCCACTACAGTAAAACAAACCTGTTTATAATGACAAGGCTTAGACTGTCGACTGAAAAAAGGGTGTCTTCTATTGTTGCAATTTGTTCGAGGACGGTCAGAGGTTTGTCAGAGGTAAATCGTTTACGGAGCTATGCTTCTCAGAAAACTGGTGCAACGCAAAGTTCCATACATTTTGTAAATTCGGACAGTTATACGTTAATTGCAAACAGTGACAAAAAAAACATACAATCTAGACAATACGCTTGTGAAACATCCACGATGTCATCATGAGCTGATGTCAGCATAAACAGGCTGGAATATGATTCAGTTTTACCTTTAGTTATAATGAGTTGGATCGAATATGCTGCCAATTCCCAATTTGCATATTTAGTAAACTTTCTTAGGGATCTATATCTGAATTGATTAGAATAAAGTTGACGAAAACTTGCCATACATATTGAAGGTACTAGGATACGACATTCTTAAAAGTCATTAAGCATTTTACTTCAGCCAATTCCTAATTTGCATATCTAATGAACTTTCCTAATTAGGGATATATATCCGAATTGACTCGACCAAAGTTGATGAAACTTGCTAGGTACATTAAAGATACTATGATACAACATTATTGAAAGTCATTATACACTTTTACTTCACCCAATTCCTAATTTGCATATTTAATGAACTTTCCTAATTAGGAATGTATACTGGGATTTACTTGATCGAAGTTTGCAAAACATGGTATGTACATTGATGATACTAGGTTAAAACAGTATTGAAAGTCATTTCGCATTTTCATATCAGCTAATTTATAATTTTTATAGCTAATGAGCTTTCATAGTTTGACATTTACAGCTTGAAGGACTTGACGGTTGACCATAGGCAATTACATTTGCTATATAAAGTGGTGATACAATCACAGCAGTCAGAGAAATTTACTATTTTTATTTCAGCTAATTACATATTTGTATACTTAATGACCTTTAGAATTAATCTGTGGTGAATATTGTTCATGATGTTGATCATGACACGTTTAATGAAGTTGAAAACATATGGCAAAAGTTTAAATTTACACACACCTGTAATATATAATGAAACGCGAGCATTTTCAGTTCATATCTGGTATAACTTCTGTCTATAACATGTGTCTTTCTTTCACGAATTGGTCTATGGTGTGTGCACCGATGCTTTGCTGTTTATTCTGTGTTGTTTTGTCTCTATGTTTATAATAGCTCACAATGACTAATTTGACCTAGTATTATTGGTTTATTAATGGGTATGGTTGTGATTATCTTGTATAATATAATATAATATAATATAATATAATATAATATAATATAATATAATATAATATAATATAATATAATATAATATAATATAATATAATATAATATAATATAATATAATATAATATAATATAATATAATATATTATATATATAATATATTATATCATACCAATATATTGATGGCGCAAATACAGCGATCTGATTGGTCGAGACGCGAAAAGAACCGTGGTATATTGGCGATATACCACGGTTGGCACACACACGAGCTCTCAGCTTGAGCAAAAATCTGTTTTTGTCGTTTCTCACCAGAATTTCAATATACTGTTATGATATAATAAAAGGAAATCACACCCAGCAATGGTATACCACTCGATTTTGACCAGTTCACTTCATATGCACTCGCTATCACTCGTGCATATATGTCGTGAACTGGTCAAAATCTCGTGGTATACCGTCGCTGTGTGTGCTTTTTTGCTTAATTAATATATCATACAAGTATATTGATGGTGCAAATACAGCGATCTGATTGGTCGAGACGCAAAAAGAACCGTGGTATATTGACAATATACCACGGTTGGCATAGGCGCGAGCTTTCAGCTTGAGCAAAAGTCCATTTATGACGTTCCACGCCAGAATTTCAATATACTGTTATGATATGATAGCAATAAATCACACCAAGCGACGGTATACCACTCGATTTTGACCAGTTCACTTCATATATGCACTCGCTATCGCTCGTGCATATATGTCGTGATCTGGTCAAAATCTCGTGGCATACCGTCGCTGGGTGTGTACAATATAACTGCATCAGAAGTATTAATGGAGACATGACATTCTTTTATTTGTTTTTCCTGTTGAACAATACATTCGCAACCTCCATTGTAAAAAGTCAAGGCTCACAAGCGACTGCAGTACGCACACAGACTGTCGGATAACCTAAATTTGAAGTTGAAAATTTGAAGCTATACACCATAGTATACTATGACTATACCATAGCTATGCATGGCAGGGCTAGCCCTGCTGCCATGGATCCACCTGTAACGGTTATCGGTGGATCAATACGCCACAGAACGGCATGCACATTCACAGCTCTCAGGGCCGGTCATATAAGGGGAGAACCATTTGATTTCTTGGGGGGGGTATGGAGGAAGTGGGTATGGGAGCAACACACCTGCATCATTTTTTTTTCAAATGGAGTAGCAGTGCAAATTTTTTTATTGGTCATCAAGTTTGTAATGCGTTTGTAATGCGTTGTATATAAGGGAGTCGTCATTATTTACGGCCTGAAACCGCCCTCCCTCCCTACACGAAAATCAGTGACAACAAGGACGCCACATGATGGTCGAAATACTCTTGCCACGTATATTTTTGTAAGCTATGCCACAATGACTCAGAATTCACTACATCTCTGTCACTTTTTCCTTTTCAGAATTAGTGATCAATCTTAGCAAGTTTTGCTGTGACATCAGTCAAGTCTTTCGAAATTCGTTTTGGTATGGTAATAAATTGATGATATCACCAAATTTATGATATAATTCTATCGCATTATTATTTTCATGACTCTTAAAACTAACAGGTTTCTTTACTGCCTTACAGCTACGTCTTCTTCGGACAGGTTAGTCTGTAAGTAACGCTTATGTTCAATTCAATTCAATAGAACTTTATTTATCCCAAACACGGGCAATTAAAAAGCGTGGCTCAAATACAACATCAAAAACATATAACACAAATTTACAAAATGGTAGGAGACGCAGGACTATACAAAAAACAGTTTAGGAATCATTTAAAAGCCGCACAGCGGTTGGAATGAATGACAACTTGCGCCGGTTTGACCTGCAAGCCGGGTATCTAAAACGCCGACCAGAGGGAAGTGTGTCGAACTCTGCTGATAAAATATGATCACTAGACAAAAGAATTGAGTGGGCTTTCCTGAGTACTTGCTGATTATAAAACGTAGAAAGACTTCTCTGGGGTATACCAATTAGTTTTGAGCTAAGTGAAACAATTCTATCAAGTGAAGTTTTGTTTTTAACAGACAGATTTTGATACCAACAAATGAATGAAAATGAGATAACGCTTTCAATGTAAGATTTATAAAAAGAGATAAAATTTGTCTATCAACCATGAATGAACGCAGTTTCCTTAAAAAGTACAATCTTTGCTGCCCCTTCTTCAGTATAGCATCGGTGTTATGATCCCATTTCAATTTGTTGTCAAATATTGAACCAAGGTATGTATACTTCGAAACAATCTCGACTTCTTGATCGTGAACAATGGACGTAGGAGGGTTGCGTTCTTGCCTCCTAAAATCAATTATCATTTCCTTAGTTTTCTTAACATTTAAGTTTAGATACGAATTATCACACCACTCAACAAACTCACTAAGAGCGGGACCATGATGACATTCTGATCCCTGTAGAAGTGTAAGCAGAGCACTATCGTCAGCAAACTTAACAAGATGGCTACCTTCATGTGTACTTCTACAATCGTCAGTATAAAGGATGTACAACAGAGGAGACAGAACGCAACCCTGAGGAGAACCTGTATTTGTTTGAATGATACTTGACAAAATACCATTGACAAACACCCTTTGTGATCTATTTGTAAGAAAGTCAATAATCCAAAGTACAAGTTGATTGCTAAAATTAAATTTTAAGAGTTTTTCTGCAAGGATGTGGGGTTGGATTGTGTTGAAAGCACTGGAGAAATCTGCGAAAAGGATTCTTGCATGAGCACCTGTTTTTTCTAAGTGTTTGTACAGTGTATTGAGAATGAAAAGCTTAGCATCTTCAACACCTTTTCCCGGTCGATATGCAAATTGTAGGGGGTCTAGTTTGTTGCCAACCTTTGTCAGAATAATGGACTTAATTATTTTCTCAAATGTTTTCATTACCAGGGAAGTAAGAGCAACAGGTCGAAAATCATTGGGTTCTTTAGGGCTAGCTTTCTTTGGGACTGGTACTACTATAGAATTTTTCCATATGGCAGGAATACTAACTGTATCAAGAGAAACTTGGAAAAGGTGTTGTAAGACTACACTAAGCTGATCAGCACAGAACTTCAGGGTGCGACCACAAATACAATCAGGACCTGGACTTTTGTTCACATTTAATGATTTTAAAGTTTTAGCTACTTTCTCTGTCTCAATAGACATCCCTAACTCAGGAGATAATGACTGTTTTAGATTTGTGATTTGAGATGAAAAATCCTCTGTTTCAAACGAGTGAAGAATGTGTTCAGGACCTTTGGCAGCGCCGCTGAGTCTAAGTTATTTAGTGTAACTTTTGACTCTGAATGAGTAACCTTATTTACTGCTGCCATATGCTTGATACCTTGCCAAGTAGATCGAAAGTTACCAGAAAGAAACTTTGATTGAATTTTATTTTTATAATCTAACTTTGCCTGCCTAATCGCTCTCTTGACCTCTTTGTTTATCAACTGCTTCTCGCCTGATGTACCCTGAAAAAAGATTCTCTTCTTCTGGTTGAGAATAGACTTTAATTTTTTGGTCACCCATGGCTTGTTATTGGGGAAAATTTTAACATTTTTCGTAGGAATAACAGAATCCGCACAAAATGAAATATAGGAAGAAATGACATCGACAAGTTGATTAAAATCGATACAAGAATGATAAAACATCTCCCAGTCAGTACATTCGAAACACGCCTGTAAGCTAGAAATACTGTCTACTGACCAGTTCTTCACAGCTTTTGTTACTCTACGAATCCGCTTAATGACTGGTTTATAGATAGGGGCAAGCATTACAACATTGTGATCTGAAGATCCAAGAGAGGGCAACGCAAAAGATTTGTATGCGTCAGGAACTGTACCATAACACCTATCAAGTATTTTATCAAAACGAGTAGGACACGAAACATATTGGTGGATATTTTTTTGCTCTCTTGCTAAAGTCACAATGATTGAAGTCACCAAGTACAAACTTCGGAGCATCCGGGGCAAGTGATTCCAATTTCTGTAAATTATTTGATATGTGTTCAGCTGCTGTAGAAACATTCGCTCGTGGGTGTACGTAGACTAAAGTGAAAAACAATTGAGAAAATTCTCTGGGAATGTAGAACGGACGAAGAGAAATAGACAATAGCTCAATATCAGGTGTGCACATTCCATCACGGACAGTCACGGTTTTACACCATCGCTCATTTACATAAAAACACACTCCGCCGCCATGATCTTTTCCTGTCTTCTCTTTGTCTCTATCCAAACGGATTGGTGTACCGAAACCATCAACAAATAAATCTTGATCACCAACCTGTTCATCCAACCAAGTTTCCGTGAAAGCAAACAGACATGAATTTTATATTCATTCATGTAGTTTACATTAGCTTGCAGTTCATCGACCTTTGCACGTAAAGAACGAACGTTTGCTAGAAGTACAGTTGGTAATGGCAGTCTGGATTTTCGCTGTCTCAGTTTTTGTCTTACACCACCCTTCCTACCTCTTTTCTTCGCTTGTGAGTTCCTGCAGTAAAATTGTCGTTACCGTCTGAGTGTATCGTTGTACGTAAAATATCAGCTGGAAAGTTAGCATTCAAAACAATAGCAGACACCTGTTGGTCACGCAAGCTCAGCAAGATTTCCCGGCTGTAAACAAAGGGAAATGCACCATGACCATAGCTGTTCTGTGTCTTCACTCCGCCACATCGATGAAAGTGTACCAACAGAGCCAGGAACACCAAAAATACACAGAACGAGTTGCCGTCCATTCTCCAACCATTCATGATGAAAATACGTATGAAAATGACTACATCTGCATATAGAGAGGTTACTCTTGTTGAAAAGGGTCATAACTCACAGCAGCTGAAAGGAAGTAATAATGATCGAATTTCCTCCGGATGCTATTTTACAAAATTTGGAAAATAGATGCACGTGTAACATGTTACCACACTTGCATTACTATATTACCTATATTACTGTTATCGCGCCAAATATCAAGGCACTGGAGTGTTGAATGTGATAGTAACAAGATATACATTTCTCAACATTTGACTATTCAATTTCGATGCCAGGGTGAGGATATCGTCATTACTTGTGGCGATTGTGCCGATAATGAAGAAAACAGCGATGTATTACAGCAATTTTCTCAATTTAAACCCGGAATTCTTCAGTTTCACTGCAACCAAATAAAGTTCACCTGCTCACAGAGATCGCTCAAGGTCTTTTGAGAGCAATTTATGGATTCGAATGGTGCAGGTTAATCCGTGGCACAATTCGGCCAACCAATAAACCAATTTGCATTTTCAAAAAAGAAAATCGAAATGGAGCTAATTTTCAATTTTCAAATGGTTTTGTCATCTTGATTATTAACTTTTAGGCCTATTTCTAAATTTAAAATCTTTGGGCTGAGATTGAAATATAGGAAACAGGTGTATACTGCTGTGAGGATGGCACTTTACGGCCATTCAAATTTCCCTCTGACAAACTCTATTTCCCACAATTCGTATTTCCGTTTTTTCAATTTCCAATATACCAAATGTCCGATTTTCCCATTTCATTTGGGGCGTGGCAGCTGATAGTATCTATCTTTGGCCTAGGAATGCATGTGACAGTTATTTGGGCGGGTAACTCGTTCAATGGATCGAGTAACGAACATACAAGGAACAATAGTGTTGCGGCTGCCGGAAAGGAAAGGCCGATATAATCAGTTTGACCTGACCTGCTGAGGTTTTGCGCGCTTTCCGTCAACGCCGCAAACTGGAACATTGTGTAAAATTGTGACAGTCATCAGCCCAATCAGAGCGCGGCATCCACATTTAATTTTATCTGATCAATTTATTCAGCTGTCAATCTGTGTACGCAATGATGTTCTCCTCATATCATAGTTTTAATCCGTATGCCGGCTCACTTTACAAATTGCACCCGTTCCAACCCGATCCAAATCTTGACCTTAAAGGCGTTTGATATCATGTTTGAGACATCATCGTCTAACAGTTCGTTCAGAGATACCACTTGCCGTGGGCAAAACGTTTTGGAGATGAACACCTATTTCGCGGTGACTTCTTCCTTTATCGATCACCCATTTCTTGAATTTCCTGCGGCTGAACGCGCACCCGCACGTGCACTCTACCAACCAAAGAACAGCTTTTTTCTTGTCTTCCAGTATGTGAGACGATGTTAGGGATTGGCCAGTTTGTTCAGCCTCGCGCGCTCTGTACGTACGTGTGTAGTACTAGTACACACACTCCAGAGTTTGCAGAAGCCGTCTGAGATAGCGTTCTACATTTGCACTATAAATCGGAAGAAAAAATGTTGACATTGCACTAAAGCGGTCACTACTCTGACAATTTGTAGCTGTGGAAACGCAGCTATTGTTGGCGGGGTATAGCGTGCGCCGCTATGCGGGTCATCAAAAGGCGGGGTTGACCTTTGATGACCTTTTGATGACCTGCATAGCCACGCACCTACCCCGCCAACAGATAGCTGCACAGCTAGACAATTTGATGTCCCAGTGAAGAATGTAAGATGTATAATAATAAGATTATCACGAAAATACCGCAAAGGATGCACTATGACATCGGCGCCGTGCATCACCCTCCGCTTCGCGTCGAGCGATACGCTGCGCCAATGTCCTCGTGAATCCTTTGCGGTATTTTCGTCATAATCTTATATATTAGTAAAGTTACGCGCCCGAAAGAAGCGCCGAAAAATGAAACTGAATGATGAAATCCATGGCTAGCACGATGCATACTAGGCAAGTATGAGCCCGTGTCGAAATTTAAAAACACACTGACCCCAATTGGGCATTTCAAAATAGGTGACCCCATCACCAAAGTGAAAAACAGGGTGACCCCCATGAATCCACCGGCCTCCAAGGCCGAAGAAACTGACCAGTCCCTCATCCCCGCTAATTTTTAAAAGTATCTTGTGCCAATCATCGTAACCAAGCCCCGCCCTAGTACATTTGGTCACACTGAGATAAATGTTACACCTTAATTCCAATTCGATACAGTTATTTCCGCCATAGTATGAAAAGATACTGGGCCACGCCCCAAATGAAATGGGAAAATCGGACATTTGGTATATTGGAAATTGAGAAAACGGAAATACGAATTGTGGGAAATAGAGTTTGTCAGAGGGAAATTTGAATGGCCGTAAAGTGCCATCCTCACAGCAGTATACACCTGTTTCCTATATTTCAATCTCAGCCCAAAGATTTTAAATTTAGAAATAGGCCTAAAAGTTAATAATCAAGATGACAAAACCATTTGAAAATTGAAAATTAGCTCCATTTCGATTTCTTTTTTGAAAATGCAAATTGGTTTATTGGTTGGCCGAATTGTGCCCGGATTCAGGTTGATGATATATAATAGCTGCGTGTAGCCGACATAATGTTACTTAAACGAACAGTAACAAGATTGTATCTTATGTTTCTTACATCGTCTTACCAATTCGAAATCTATGTTTCCTGAAACATAACACAACAGGAAGACCTCTTGTAGGACTTCTTCAAGTTACATAACGAATTCAATGTATTTTTAATTGATCAGGCAGTCTACGGTCTGCGTTTTTGTTGTGTTAAATCGATACATGGACTATATAGTCCCATACATGTGCATCTTGTATTTTCCATTCAGTTTTCCCTCTAATAAAAGGTATTCAGTTTTTATTGTAACTGATGAAAGATGATTGAGTAGATAATCAGTAAAACATCTGCTTCATGGCCTTCAAAGAGCAAATAAATTGAACAAATGGAGTTTGTTTTGACGTATCTATATATCCCTCTGAACGTTAGTTTTCTTAGACCAAACTTTTCCATGTTTCGCAAGGGGGCGTTTTTTTATAAACAACCTGTGTCGTGTCAAATATGGTTCATGACTGACAATATGGATTTCCATTCTGCGATGCGTTCACATAAGATTAAAAACGGGAATTAATTGAGAATTTAAATCAAGGCGACAAAAAAAGAAAGAATAATTTTTTTTCATTGCGATGTCCCGTTATTGTGTGCAAGGTCTACGTTATTTTCAACAGGAAGAACTGAACCATCTGTTTGTACATTTTTGGTATGTGGAACGTTTGGTATATATGCCAGGTGCGACTTACTAATACGCTTAATTTGAATGTTGACCCATTAATGAAAAATATGAAATATATTTTTATTGCATGCTTTGGCTATTAACGTTGCTCTCAGGTTATTATCAAATAATGAAAATGCAACATTAAAGGACAACCGCATTTCATTATCCAGAATTGATTAATTCTTACATTATACTTTTTAACAATTTGTTAATGTTACAGTATTGTTGAACGATAAATGTACGCCATGTTAATGTTTCTTGCCACTGATCTTGCTATTGATAGACGAGGTAAAGTATGGTTAACGTGAAAGCAATTGAAGAAAGATGGGCGCGCAACTTTTTTTAAGACGAGTGGTAAAAGGCTCGGAATTATCCTTTTTTAATTCAGTAAGTAGAGAGGCATGTGTTGGTTTTAAGTAAAATTGAAATGTAAGACAAAGAATCAAAAGTAAATATATTTGACATTTGTTGAACTGAAAGATTGCAAATCGTCCTTCATAATCTTTAAATCAGTAAAAAGCTTCGTGCTTTTCCGATTACTATATGTGTTTGTACTGTGTCTGTGTGTCGTCTGCTCCTCGCACACTGTGTTGCTCGGTCGCGCCACAGAGAAACATATAGACATCTATCTTTCTCTATGGTCGCGCACAGGATTGTAACATCTAAGTCGGTTACTGTGACCAACTCTTTTGGGTTGGAAACGGTGGCCGACTGGTTTTGTGTGAGGCCTAGCAGCTAGGCGATGTTGCCGTGAGTGTGTGGGGGTTCGAATCCCGTTTGAGTTATAGAAAAATATATTTCTCAATAGCTGAAGATGAACCACGAATACCGACGGTAGCTTTTCAAATGAAGTACATTTAGCAGTGTCCGACACTAGTCACAATCCTAACGACATTGAACTGTTATCTTGGTGCTATTGGTAGTAAGATTACTGTATCAACTCAAGGGGAGTGTCTTGCACTTTAAATAGAAACAGCATAGATGTTGCTCTCTAGTAAGCTGTCTCTATTCGACTCACGCAATTCACAGTTTGTCGTAAAACAGCACCAACATAAAATTCACGGTTCCGTGAAAAGAGGCTGCCATAACATACAGATAATATCCTCCTATGCCGTGAATGTAACAGCTATCCAAGATCATAAACAAGGTAACCAACACTAGGGTCACAAGTATAACAACAGTTCAACACTTGCACAACCACATTAAAACTTCCATGCACATGTAAGATTGTAGATGTATCTACTGCCAAAGTGGCACAATGGAATTAATTATTTCCTGGAAAAAGATAAGTACATAATGTACTTATCTTTTTCCAGGAAATAATCAGATTTTTTTATCCATGTGACTCCCATTTGTCTGAAATAATAAGAAAAATTGTATACATATATTCTCTGTTTCATTATTATAGCTCTTTAGGTTTCAAAATTGCCTGTTCAATGGTGATGCCGAAAATGATAACTCTTAATGTCGAATTCGCTGCAAACAAACACATCGAACAAGTTTAACACACACGCAACGGCGTATATTTTCCACCTCAATACATTTTTGAGTTTTCATTGAAGTTCACGTTCAATGCAAGTTCATCACCACAGTCCTCATATAGTGGTAAACAAATCTCCCAACGTATCACCCAGGACATACCTAGACGGTGTACTAGCCTTCAGCTAGGGAGATGCATTCCTTCAAAATCCTATCAAGCTCTGAAAGCTCTGAAATATCGACGCCATACAGTGGTACTTCGATGTAACCGTTGGACATGTTCCAGACGGCTTCCCTCATTAATATTTATGGTCAAACTTATGCTTAGACATTTTCAATGTTATACTGTCATACTTCCGAAACCTTGTGTGCAGACTAGTAAAAACGTTTTATTCATATTTCAGCGTTTGCAAAATCTCGGAAAAATAAAGGGCGCCATCACCGTCAGTGCTAAGGTACTTTTTATTTTGCCACAAACACCTTATGAATAAGGTACAATAAAACGTTCATGCATGAAGGCAAAGGTATTTCAACTCCACTGCATCGGATTGAAGGATTATCCTAATCCAGCAAAACCACGTAAAATTTTCATGTTTTTCATTTCACTTGGGAAGTGATGCAGTAAGTAATCTCAACGAAATTTCGAGTGACCCACCCTCGCCAACCATGATGAATTTGAGTAACCTCCCTCTCTAACTCTGAATTTTGACTGATTCCCCCACTTACAAAAGTTAAATACCAATACATGTACTTGTAAAATTTACAAAATACAGCAACAGTAAAGACCTTTGAAATCCTGATGTACCCTGCGTAGACTCATGATGGTTCAAAAAACGTGAACCCATCAAAATGAAATTCAAAGTCACAATAAAATAAAGATATAAAAGCTCACGCAGTATCAAACCATATAGTATATTGTTTAATTTGGATGGATATTATGACAGGGTTTTCACTAGGATATCTGACCGGGCAGAATTTGAAAGTACAGGGGGAGAACACGCGAGAGGCTTAGGGGGAAAGTGTCACGGGGGCTTTCTACTATCTTGCATGGACATTTTTCAGATATTGATGTGTGCAATGGTGAAGTCTGGTGCAATCTGAGAGGTGTTTTTTAATTTTTTAATAAGTAAAACTGTTAGAATACCCAAGGGGCAGAGCATGAGAGGGGGGTTCCCCTCTCGTATTGGAAATTTTGAGAAATTGACAGTATTTAATGGTGCAATTTGAGAGGAGTTTCAGTTTATTTTGCACTCGGTTAAACTGTTTGAAAATGACATTGAACACTGATATTTTTACATGATCAGTATTTGAGTCACAATATTCAACAACCGAACAATGACAATACAATTTGTGAAAAACAGTTCTGTTTGCCAGAGACTGAAGACAAATGAATATACAGGAACGGAAAATCTGTGACCTTCTTGTGCCATTTCTCCAGCTGCCAGCTTCTAATGAAAAGCCTGAATATGGTAAGTTTAACTGTCAAAATGGTCATTGAACTGAGGTAAATTAAAACATGTTTCTGTGATGATAAAGGATGAATTCACAACAGTTCAGTTTTGTCCTAGATCCTGTGAAAATTTTGAGGAATTGATGTGCGCCACTGTGCAGTAAAGTGCAATCCAAGAGGTATTGTCAATTTGTCTTTTACCAGTAAAACTGTTAGAGGACCCAAGGGGAGAACACGAGAGGGGGGTGCCCCCCTCTCGCATTGAAAATTTTGAGAAATGGATGTGTGCCATGGTGCAATCTGAGAGGTGTTTCAATTCATTTCGCACATAAAAATTGAGTAACCCCGCCCCCTTCTTCCTCTCCACATTTTGAGTAACGCTCCACTGAAGTTTTCAATTTTTTTAGTGACCCCTTCCCCTTACATTCCTCCGAATACATGGCGAGACACCGGTGAATCCCGGTCCCCGGTAAACAGGTTTGTTGATTGAGTGATTCGTCTTAACTGTCTTAACGCTGTTTAAGAACCAAAAATGGGGTTCCTTCATCAGTCGCTCTCTTGTTTGTATCCCCTCCGCTTGGTTGTGTGATTATTAAGTCATCTTCGTCCTCAAAGAGGAGAAGCCAGATTAGTTATTGAGAGAGTTCACCACGATCCGGTGTGTGGTGTCATATCATAATTAACATGATATGACCAAGCATCGATGTAAGTTCTCAGGGAAGATATTATCTTTTGTGGTCAGAGAAACAAGGCTCACACATTGTATTTCATTATATTTGCTGTTCCTCAATTTTTCATTGTCAACTTGTACATCTTTCTAACATATTTATATTGAGAGAATAATATATTGTTTTTAACAGTCTAGTTTATTGACTCCTGTCTTGTGTTTTAAATTTTCACAATTTACAGAAGTCAAATAGTCCCCTTTAGATAGTGCCTATGCCATTGAGATATTGCAACAGAAATCCTGAAATATGATTTCTTGGGTCAGAAAAGGTAAGGAAAACATTGAGTGTACTGAGGTGTAAAGTAGACCTATGTAGTGCATGCTTATATCATAAGTGCTGGGAAAAAAACCCATAAGAATTGCTTGTGGTTTTGCGCCGCCTATGGCGGCGCGCTGGCAAAGAATACATGAGAATAAGGTTTCCAAATTTTGCTGATTTCTAGCGCATTGTGACAATTTTTTTCATTTCTGTCTGTTATGACAATTTTTTCTTAGGCCATGACAGTATCAATTTTTTTTCCTTCTATCTCACCTGGTGACATGTTTTTTTCTCAAAATCTTCCATACCCCCCAGGAAATCAAATGGTTCTCCCCTAATCAACGCGTAAATTCATTCACTGTGGTGTGTCTGTCTTATGATATTAGTAACTTTAGCTTTCTGAAGTTTAAAATTCTATAATTAAAACTTTTTATTACGCTACCGCTTCAAAAATGAGTATGATGAACACAATAAATTCTCAATCGCTCCATCAAATTTGAAATTGATGGAGGGACAAGGTTAAAATAGCGTTATTCATCTTCCAGACTAGCTGTGTGTTCCCTGCGTTATACGCCTCCCACATATACGGCCTCCCACATGTAGTGGGAGGCCGTATAAACGCCGGGAAACACACCGCAGCACGATACACGCGGTACAAAGCTGCAGCGCAGGGCTACTTCGAGACCATTTCGCGCCATTTCCCATTTGCCCTCCTAATTAATCCAAGATTGTGGCCAATCACAGTTGTAGAATGAAGACACACCTCCACCGCTAGCTTGAATCCTGTCAATATTATGCTAATAAGGCAGCTGGAGTGAGCGAGTGCGGCTCACCATCACATTTCAAAAATGGCGGCAGCAAAGAGTTGACATACCATATGTGGTAAACTGTGTTTGTGAAACCAGCGAAACAGAGCTGAAGCTATATCGCACTCTCAACTGAGCAGAAATTTTGGCGAATCGGGTGAGTTCTACTGTCTAATGTTGCGTCTAGGCCGGTCGTCTGTTAGGATTAAAAATTGACATTCCACCTTCATTCCACAGGTCAAGGAGAAAAACTTCAATGTACAGTGTGTACGTAACATTTGCTCGTTGTCATTGTCGATTGCACGTTCAAATATTATGCTGTTTTTCGTCCATGCTTCGCACATGTTTTCGGACGAAGACACACTTCAACTTTCTTTTCATTAACAGACGGGATCGCTTCTCTGTTGTGCTAAACTCGGAAGCCACGTGCGCTGTGGCATGGTAATACTAGCTAAAGGCGCGCTGGTTTGTTGACGTCTGATCACTGCCTGTCATTCATTTGATCGAGGAATCGAAATGTTGCTTGAATTATGGTCGGCCGCGCGTGTATTCGATATGGACATTCGTACCGTGTGTAATAAGTGTATGTAAGACGGCTTTCGTTAGGAATTGTGCAAGGTTGATTTCAGACTATCATAGACTCTCCAACCCGTACCCATAGCGATATTGTGGTCAGTGATGACTGTTGTTTACAGACAAGTATTTGCCAGTGACCTCACAGAATATTAGCGGTAACGTTACTTCCTGATTGCATCATCCCGTATTAGGGCCTAACCGCGAGCGCATCCACTCTGAACATCGTTTTGATGTGCGCTGGTCCAATTTTACATGTTTGAAACGCATCATGTTGGGACAGTATTCTCAACCCAGGCCCCGACGACACTCACTCAATCAGCTCAGTACATAGCCCAGCCCACAGTGTTTCGATACAAAAAACCACGTGCACCCTCGTACCAGTGCTGTAAAGAGGGTCGATCATGGCCATGGCATAAAGTGAACTTTATTGTTGGTATTATGTTTTGAAAATGTGGTGACCCCCCTTTCCTACCAGTGAAAAAGCGATGACCCCCCTTTGCGGATTCCAAATTATGATGACCCCCCCTGGATTTTGCCGGCCCCACCCGGCCGTAAAAACTGAACGGTCCCTAAAGTATTCATGGTATTGTCGAACAGGCGAATTATGTTAAAGCGCAGTGGTCGTCGCGCTGCGCGTGCGTGATTTTTTTGTTGATAAACATAAATTTTTGTAAACATAAGTCTTCTCAACTTCAATAGGAGTGAGATGGGAGCAGTCCGCAACTTTGTTAAGGCCTTTGTAAGACTCAACATCATGCAATAGTAAAATATTAAGATCGGAAACGAACTTCAGTGGTGTATTTCTATCTATAAACTCGTGTAGAGCTACGAACATTGGGACACTACACTCAGCAAATTATGTCGCTGAGTTTACTGTACGCAGACACAGTATTCAAAAAGGTTTGATCGCGCGCGATCACGCTGGTTGTACACAATGCTATGTACAGTACAGTGAAAATACATAACTAAAATGATCAACATTGCCTATATATGTAGACCAGCAACAAGCACAATGCCTACCACAAAAAATTACACTCAAGACCATGATCGGCAAGCCAGAGCATGACACGGGAGATGTTGTTGGGAGACGGTCACCGCGTTGACGTACACGGATATAGAGAATCCGGTCCCACAACGTACCGGCCGGCCCGCGACGACTTGGCCCACAACCAACTGTTGATCACCATGTCTTACTTCTCATAGTATTACGTGGTAAGAAATAGTAAAATGACAGGAAACAATAGACAAAACGAGCGGGTTTTCGCGGCATTTGGCAGGAAAATTGCATAGACGTATCGAGAGATCCTGTGCCCCGGTCCTGTGCACGCGCGCGGTCATGGCAGTGATCCAACCGCTACCTGGTGTAGGCCTACCGGTGCTGGGCAAACTTCGTTGTTGTACCTACTGATTGCCAGGTAGGTCTGAAACCTCTTTCAAGTGAGATAAACCCCACATAACAAGAAGACCTATGAAAGGTCCTTCGCTTGACTTGATACCTGTACTCCGAATTCTCGTTTGCACCCCAAAACGGGGTAAACTTTGTAGTTGAGTTGGATTCTCCACAGCCGAGGTAGCGCGCCATATACCCGGTTTGACACGGACGTTCATACAGACCACGGAACGGAACAGATGTAGAGATGCTTCTTGCTGCAGCGGGCATTGCTCTGCGAGCTGTAGATTTCTGTAGTTTGAGCCTGTCGAGCCTCTTGAAATGAAAGCTCTCGTCCTTGCTAGCGATGTCGAAAACTAGAGCCCAGTCGTTGATAGTCTGTTGGCGTATACATGCGTACTTGCGTACGTCTAGCTCTATGGCTCGAGCGATATCAGTAGCCGAGCCCCATTCAACTGATTAAAGAAAATCATGAGCAAGTATGATCTCAATCCAGCGTGCAATTATTGTTCAATATTCAGCAGATATTTAACTTAGATTAATTGACCTTTAATTGCGTGTTACATTTGGTTAGTTGGTATGCTTGTGACAGATCAGCCGCCATTTTAACAAGCGGCAATATAGCAAACATTACAATCAACCCGTAACATGTGCGGCGTTCTTGGATTTGTTTACAACAGAGGGGGACCCCCTTAGGAGGATGCGCAGCGCGACGACCACTGCGCTTTAAGGTCAAACGAAGAGATGTATCTGGAATTTCATGTATCAAGGTTATGAGCTTGCTTGAAGGAAGAGAAAAGACCAAAGTATTGTGTGTTTATTTAATAAATAAATAAATTGAATATATAACATCATATATACCAACATATCCCTTTCAAACATGACCTGATATTGAGTGATGGCCACTTTGATTTTCACATTTTAGGATTTCAGAGATCAATGTTAAAAAACTCCCATTCAAATTTTAGAACTATTTGCAATGTTGTAATGGCAATATGTTTCAGTGAAGGATACAGAGGATTGTTGCAAGAAAATTGTGATATAAAAAGTATGTATATAGTGTTTCTTTGATCTGTGTTTGGCTCAGTTATCAAGATGGCCGGCCTGTAGTTGCTTTTGAAGGATGTATCATTGACCCGATTAATACTGTAGAACACATGTATGGTTCTAAGGTCATAGTGTTCCTTAGGATTGTTTTTAGAAAAATGTGCGCGCTAAACATTCAGTGTGTAATTCGTTACCAAACGCGGTTACAGTCTTACAGTAAGCTTGTATTCAAGTGAAAGTCCATTTGTGAGAAGTCTGGAAGTCAGTGTATATTGACTGTTGCTTATATGGTTGCCCAAGAAGTTTGGGGTAGCATACCACGAAGTGAGAGAGTTTCTGTATGAATATGTAGCATTGTGGTGACTAATGCAAACAGAGAAGGCCATGCTTTGTGCTTGGCAGTCAACAAGCTGAGTGTCAATGAAGGGCCCAAACCATTGGCATTCATTTTTTTGCCCGTCAGACTTATTTCCAGTAGGTATATTTTGTTTGGAGAATTCTAATGGTAATTCTACACTGTAAAAATGGGGCATATCTATATTGCTTTCACTTTATGGCTGCCATATTGCATGTGTATGCCACCATTCAGTGTGAAACTAGGACACGTGGGTTTGTGAATAATTCATCCGGGACAGCCTTTTGAAAAAAGCAGAAGTAGAAAGTCACCCCATCAGTCATTTGATACTCAAAGCGATTCTGTTAACCCCCATCTTCACAATGGACCGTCCAGCTGTCAGTCAGCGAAATTGACTGGAGTATTTTAGGTCAGGTCATGCTGCATGTGTTAGTAAGGCAAGCCAGCCAGCCATTTGAGAACTCTAAATTCTAGCAGGAAGTGCACTCTTTGTAGTGTATTTGAGGTGGGAAAGAGCTCTTGTTTGACATCTTTCACGTTTGAAAGTTGTCTTGACAAGTAATGTCAAAACCACGGCAATGTAGATGTATCTGTATAGTATTTAGTTACATGTCCTTTCTTATCAACTAGTCTGGTAAAATCATTGCTAACGGAGCTTCAAACAACATCACCCTGTTACAGTTGTGTCATTCTTTTACCTTTTAATCATTCTAATTAATGAGTATTTCAAATTTTTACAAGTTTTGAGTAAAGCCCGAGAACTGTTTTTCACAGAGGTGTTGATGTCCTGGGTGATTGTTTATTTGTTTGACCTCAGCTGACCCTCTGATCACCTTGAACAGGGCAATGAGCAATCCATCTTATCTGCACTGGATAAGATAAGATAGTAAAGGTAGTGCCTTCTAAAGCTTTGCCCTCTGTTGCATCACCTGTGTAGTGTAGGTCTACCCGGTGTTGCATCATCTCAAGCTACATTTGCAGTGGAAAAGATAGCTGTGACCTGCGATCGATGGACCAACCGACCATATGTTGTGAATGCGCGCCCTTCTGTGCGCCCGTGATGAAGTATGCAGTCTTGTCTTTTCTGTAAATGTCTTCAGATGACACCAGCTTGGTGTCGATTTCAACTTTTTGAATGTTTTATGTTCCATTTATGAATGTCAATTTTCATATGGGATATGTCTGTCTACTGATATCTTGTGCAGAAAGATACGGTCGCTCGTTGCTGGCAGTGCAGTGCGCCATACAGTACCCATGCAATTGTATGCCAGGGCTTGGCTACCTTTCTCAGACATGTGAATGACTGTGTAGCATCTTGGAAACCGAAGGAAGACATGAAGGAAAAGCTGTACACGGGGGAAAATTCCTTCATAATCAAATCAAAGAATTGCTGACGGGGTAGTTTTCTGCTAATTGGGCATCCGTCTATAATTAACATTTTCTCACGTATGTTTCAGTGTTCTTTGTACACTCATTTGTGTAAAACCAAGATAGTAAAACAATTGTACCAAAACCTTGTTCTGAAATTTGCTGACGCAACGCACCTGAGTGTTGTAATCTTGCAAAAAACAAATATGAAAGTTTTCAAAAGATTTTCAGAAATTTTAATGTTTAGACGCATTACTTACAGTATAAGAATGAATAATTACTTTGAAGGGCTGCTTTTCGTCTTGCTCTCAGTTACTGGTGAGATAAGTAGTACCAACAAGATTGATCAATGGCCAGTGTTAATACAATTATTATAGAACCACACTCACTCCCTTTCATCAACATGGTTTGGACCAATCCCATTGTCTTCTGTGGCAAAATTGGACCCGTACACAGGGAAATGGGGTCAAAGGGTTACCAAATGTTGCATCAGAACAAAACATAAACGTGATAAAAAAACCATTTGTTGTTGTTTTTCTTGGTGTACATATAGTACATCAGTCACTGTTTTGAACATCTCTTCGAATAATGATATGGTATGGAAGTACAATGCAGTTTAGTCGCTAAGATAATTCAACAGTCTGTTGCTTTCAATACCCTATAAATAACCGTAACCTGCTCTGTTATTATTAAATGTTAATGTATTGCATTGTAGCATATAGAAATCTTTTGCTCAGCGTATGGTGTTTCAAAAATGCTATGGGCACATGTACGTTGAATCAAGGACATTCCGCTTTCTCCAGTTCCAAGTGGTCTTGATTTGACCTTTGACCCAAATGAAATGGAGGCTGCCTTCATTGATTGATTGATGAATGGAATGGGTGGTTGAGCGCAGTAATTGTTCCATGTACAGTATGTATGTAAATGATGGAGAATTTTCCCCAAAATTTCCCAAGGAATTGGAGGGACTGGAGCTGGAGAAAGTAGCGAGAAATAGTTGGTCAAAAAAAAAATTGCGAGAAATGGTTTCTTCACAAAAAATATCTGATCTGTGAACCAGTTCTACTTTAAATCTTTGAGGACAAACCTGGCTTAGAAATGACTTTAACTCTCTAATGTATTCTCACAGTCACTTGTTTGTTTTAGGGCAGGCTAGTGATAAATGAAGCACAAGAGACAATGAAGAGATAGCAATAAGATCTAGTGACTGCCAGATAACCTGTACATGTATATATGAAATAATTAGAGAAATGGAGAAATACCTCAATGCATGGTTGTGATAAGATAGATATGTATGTAGTACATGGATAGTAATTTTTTATCTGGTAGTCAGTTGATATTTATCTTTTTTCCAAACATTGATTTCATGACTTATGAAATTTTTTCCTGCAGCAAACATACATGTATTGTATTTAAACACCTACATGATCTGTCCTCTGCCAGTAAAAGCACATCTATGTCTACAGGTTGTGTATATCAATATCGATTTGCTGTTACTTGCCTTAAATGATAACGATTGCTGGAATTGATTTGATGTCATATTCTATATTAATTTATTATATCTGAAGTGACTATGGCTATTGATGAGGTGAAGGACAAAAATTCAAGGTATTGATTTTGGAAATATGTTGGAAATACAGAAATGTACTGATGTACTGTACGTGTACAAAATTGACCACCATTTCTATCCAGCTACTTCTCATCCAACCCAATACAAGTATTTTCTTAAAAATATAGAAACTGTGCAGATTTAGTGTAAATATTCTTCATTTACATGTATGTAGATTAAAAGCTCATGTAACCGTACTGTGATTAACCCGTTGAGCGCTGCATTTGTGAATTTTTATGTAATTTTTTTTGACTATTTTGGACCAAATGAACATCACATTTTTTTGCTTATGATGTTTATCTAAATTTTAGCAAAATTTAGCAAAAAGTTGACTTATGCATAGACTAGTTTGATGTAGGCGACAAAAATTGACTTTGGCACTCAAAGGGTTAATACACAAAGCAAGGCAACATTTATTTACTGAAGTTGACTTTCGCAACAGTGGCCCGAAAAGGGTGCGTAAATTAGTTCAGTGTGTGGACGTTGTGATTTACAGATTGCCGTCAATGATTTGTATGCTGTGCGGGGAAGCCTCGTCAAATTGAACAGTCTGTAAAATCAATATGGCTGATTTAATTGAGCAGGAGAGCTCCCGAAGGACTCTCCATGGATAGGTCTGTACACGGTCTGTACACGGTCTGTACACGGGTGATCATTCAGGGAACTGAAATGTGGAAGTGATGTAAGGAAATGAGAGTAAAAAATTCCAACAAAGTGGCAACTTTCTGATTTCTAAAGCATTTGCAGATGGGATCAGGCAGTGTATTATACAAAGGGCTATTTTGGGAAAAGAAATTGTAGAATAAAACTCGGTTTACTCAAAAATTGATGCATATTTTTTGCTTTTCTAGATGTGGCACTTTTTCTTAGATTTTCTTGCTTTTTTTACAACAACTGAACTTTCTGTTCTTTGGCGAAGAAATCACGGAGAAATCATTACATGTTAGAAAAATTTATTAGACAAAATTGGACCCAGTGTCTTTCAGATTGGATGGTTATCTAGACTACATGTACATGTATCAGCCAGCTGAGCAATATGGTTTTTATGACAACAAGCAGAGGTGGTGGAAATTATCACGTGAAAAATGGCAGGTGATGTTGACAGATGATTTCGTTCTGTTTACTGCGGTAGCTGATGGAATAAATTTTTCAGTATTTTTCGAGACAAATCTCGTCACTCAGGTTAAAAGTTCCCTTGCAACAGATTCTGATAAAACTGAAAATTAAGAGCAACTTGCCATCATTTGCTGTGCTATAACTTGTGATTTGAATTAAAAGTAAACATTCTTTTTATCTTTATGCATATTCAGGAATTAAAATGAATGTATTCTTCAAAGTGCGCAAAAAAAAAAGGCAGCTTTGTTTAAATGCCAAGTTATAACTTTATCATCTAATCAAGAAACAAGTATACTGGACTCTCTGAAGTTTCTTGAGATGTGCACCTGCTCGGAATGCTGTAGCTGATTAGTAAATTATCATCATTTACAGTCTGAAACCAGGGCAATGCTCTGCCTGATTAGCTGTTTGGAAATAATTCAATAAGAACAATGAGTTTTAGCCAACAATTTGGTTTTAAGAAAGTTTGACTTACAGTTTTTACTTGTAGAAATTTACTGCTTTGAAGTTTAGGTAGAACAGTTTATTTATTTTCTAGTGTTTCTTTTCTGTTTTGAAAACACAAATCTACTCCGTGAATACATTTATTCTACTTTCTACATGGTGTGCTCCATTCCTAAGTCATTTCAAAATACTCGGAGATCATCTCAAAACACTGGTGTACATTTGTGTACAGGTACGTAAACACCCAATGTTATTGTTGACATCCAAATTTGGCAATCTGTTCTGACAATCATGGGTCAACAAAAACAATTTGTATATTGTATACAATGTACAGTGGTTTGTGTTTGCATGGCTGCTACTTTTGTTTTAACATACCTGAGGGAAGAAGAGGGGGAAAAAATGTTTTATAAGACAAAAAATAATGAAAATTTTATCAAACGTGACGCTGTCTTCCCACTCAAAACTCATATATTATGTACCGTGCAATACAGCTGTCGTGTGATGTTGACGTCTCTCACAACATGACCTCAACCTTGAACAAGCTGCTTTCATCATAGACCCTTTTCTATGTGATGACAAACATTTGCTTGCAGCCAGAGATTCCCATAAATCCACTTTGCAGTTTTTTTATAGCCATGTCCACTAAAATGAAAAGCCTATTTAAGTACTTTTCTCACGGCTGAATGCAAAGTTAATAACGTGTGGATTCCACAGAACTTGTCAAACAGAAATTTAATCATTCGTTCGTCTGTCACTACGGCAATCTCCTTCCTTCGTGTACATTCAAACTAGTTCATTTTGTCCAAGTCTACATGTATACTTTTAAAAATAAATTTGAGCTCAGTAATAATACCGTTGATTTTGAAATTTGCATATTGAAGAAACTATTATTTTTAATACAATCACGTGTTTTCACAATTTTTAAATCATCATAGATGGTGTACACATAATTTTTCGAGTATTTTTTATGGTAAATACATTTCTTCCATCTGAAATTATGAAGGAGAAGATCAAATAAAAAGCCAGTACATGTAACTATGTACAGGTTGTAGAATAAATCTAGATCACTGTTGTCAAATCGAAGAAACTATCATGTTGGTTGTAAGGAACATGAGCTTGAACCAACTCGATATCAATCTTCGTTGTTTTGTTATCTCCAAAACAATTAAAATTTCTTTTTCTTCTCCTGTACGTAAGTATAAGCAATATTAGCTATGTCAAAAAAACCAAACTTATCAATACAAATTGCATGAAGTGCTATACAAAATATGAATTAATGAAATATTACTGTTGACAAATAAATTTAAGTGCATGTTGACATTATTTTGGAGGTAGAACAAGAAACTGCATTTAACAAACAGAATAATAGAAACATATCAAAAATTACAGCTAATGGAGCGTTAAATGTTTTTTTCAGCTCAAGTTTGCTACATCAATGAATGTATAGACTAAAGCCCATTAGGATCAGCCGGCGTATATCGTCTGTTATAATACGACTTTCACCATGACTGCACATACAAGTTAAGCGTAAAAGGTTTTGTTTCTTTACACACTGTATGTGCATGTAAGTTTAGTTGTGGAGGAGAAAAAGAATATCAAAGGAAATAACAGCCTCTCTGGAAAAATTAGCAATTGTGTTCTTATAGTAACGGGTAACGTTTACGATATGAGAATACTATTTGTCAGAACAACAAAAAATCTATATTCAGACAAGAAAATTGATCAGCGTATAAGAAACTGTATATTTTCGATTTTTTTTCTTACGTCAATATCACCCAGACATCCCTACTTTTTAGTGGTATAGTCTGCCCTATTTTGCTAACCCTTTTGAGATGCAATCTCTTCAAATTTGCAATTTGTGCCTGACACACAAACAGGAATCGAGGTAGATGAGGGTAAATTAGCAGACTGCTCAGCGCCTGTCTCTATGCTGCTAATCATATTTGGAAGTCGCCAAAAGAATCTGGAGAAGCTCCGATCTTGGGCTGCCCATCATATTATTTTCAAGACCCAGTGGGACTTGGAAGATTGTCCTTTTATTTAAACATCTCATCAATGCTCATCAGCGTTGGAAGGTTTCATCTGACTCGGACTATCAATATTTGATCACAGGTTAACGTGGTCTTCTCATTTTGATCCAGGTAGGTGCAACGGTATGCCGAGAAACGATGTAATTTCACTGCTTGAATATGAATCATCTTCGACAAGCATGGCTCTGTTTTCTTTCCCATGGTAACGGAAGTCATATTGATAAAGGTTATCAGTGTTTTTATCTCATTCGCCTGGAGGAATCCGGATTTTAGTGTTTTGCTTGTAGATTATGAGATAGTGGTATTTTATATTGAGGAGGAGGCTGATATGTGTCAAGGGAAATTGAAAAACGAATGGCACAGGAGCACTGTTGAATCAAGTAGGGGAAATGAAGGAGTGTTTGCAAGTTTGAGTGGTTTTTGTATTTTTCTAAATCCAGAAGATGATTGGCAGTTTGTGAGACAGACCTTTGTCATCACAAAAGACAGACCTACATGCTGAATGCTGAAGGTGTATTCAAGCTGAGCTACAAAGTCAAGTGTATTTATGTCAGTACGTTTCTTACTGTTTGACATTCGTTTTTACTTTATTCAATGCAAAAATTTAAAGCTGCATGTAAGAGAGTGGAATAAGACTGCCAAAGTTTTGTCCGGTTACTAAGGTGTAAAATGTACAAAAACCTTGAGATTATGCATGAAAATTATACCTTTTCATTTTGTCGTGTGACTGTGAATAAAACCTAAAACTAGAACTTTAAAAAAGACTGCATTTTTTTTATATTTAAAATACCTGATATATAGATTCTGCAACATATCTTCCACTTGGTGACATATTATGTGTCAATACTTTTTGTAAGGCGTTATTTGACATGTAGGGTGGTTGTTCTTTACAACAGGTACATCAATAATTCTGAACTATTTCATTTGTAGTTCGTGCGAGTCTCAAATCAACTGTACTTGTTATCTGCGGATGCCTTTACTGAATACGAACTGTAGCATTCAATCTCTCCATAGACTTTATTGATTGGCAAAGGCAAATGCTTTAGCAAAAAACAAATTGACTTCTTTTTCCTCTTGACTTTTTTGCTGAAATTATGTTCACACACGTGAGCATATGGTTTAGCCATGTCTGTGTGTCTGTGTGTCTGTGTGTGTGTCCGTGTGTCTGTATCCCCATTATCTCAAAAACGGCTGAACGTATTTCAGTCAATTTGGTAGACATCTTCAGAATTCAAATGGCTAGAACTGAAAAGGTTTTGGTGGGCGTGGCTTGCATATTAATGAAGTTACCACAGTTTTAATTTTTGTGATACATGGTAGTCTATGGGAAGCATGATGACCATGGTTTCTGGACATCTCGACCCCTAACCAACTCGACCCCAGTCAACTCGACCCGCTACCAACCTAATCCTGGTTAGACCTAATATAGCCTTGCTCCTTCATGCCAAATATCAAAGTCACAGGTATTGCAAATTTGAGAAGAAGATTTTTAAAGTATTATTTTTCTGATTTTTCTATGACCTTTGACCTCCCCTATACCTATGCAGCTAAGCTATGGCAATGGCTTATTCTGGCCTATGTTAAAGTCCAAGACAGCCAGCGTCTATTGGACAATGGCCAGTAGGGGACCAAATTGCTCTCCACAATTTTGGGGATTCCACTTGACCTTTGACCTTGGCATCTTCCTGCAACTCATTTATTATGTGCATTTCTAATTATGAGCTAGCCAATAGAGCTGGAGGTCTGATTTTTGGTATATAGGGATAACTTCGCAATACAAATTTTTTGACAAAATGTCATGTGATCTCGATGACCTTTGACCTCAAATATACATATATGGCCATAACTAAGTAACCACAAGTGCTACACCCTTCATATTTGGTATGATGGGAGACCTTATGACATCACATCCTGTACCTCATTAATTATGCGCATATCTAATTCTGAGCCAGCCAATAGAGCTAGAGGTCTGATTTTTGGTATATAGGTATAACTTAGCAATACAATTTTTTTGACAAAATGTCATGTGATCCCGATGACCTTTGACCTCAATATACATATATGGCCATAACTTAGTAACCACAAGTGCTACACCCTTCATATTTGGTATGATGGGAGACCTTATGACATCACATCCTGTACCTCATTAATTATGCGCATATCTAATTCTGAGCCAGCCAATAGAGCTAGAGGTCTGATTTTTGGTATATAGCAATACAATTTAACTTGATTTTAGTCATTGAAACTTGCTATATACATCAAAGATACTGTGATATAACATTATTGAAAGTCAAAAGACATTTTTACTTCAGCCAATTCCTTATTTGCATATTAAATGAATTTTCTTACTTAGGGATATTCATCTGAATTGACTTGATCAAAATTGATGTTACTTGCTATGTACATTTCAGACACTGTAATACAATATTATTGAAAGTCATTAAGCATTTTCTCTTCAGCCAATTCCTAATTTGCATGTTTAATGAACTTTCCTAATTAGAGATATATATCTGAATTGACTTGACCAAAGTTGACAAAACTTGCTACATATATTGCAGATACCATGATACAACATTATTGACAATCATTAAGCATTTTTACTTAAGTCAATTCCTAATTTACATATTTAATGAACTTTGCTTATTAGGGATATATACTGGGAATTACTTGATCAAAGTTGGCAAAACATGACAACATTGATGATTATACCTGGTTAAAACAATATCGAAAGTCATTTCACATTTTCATGTCAGCTAATTTACAATTTGCATATCTAATGAGCTTTCACAGCTCGGCATATATGGCTTGAAGGACTTGGCCAATGGTAATTACACTTGCTATATAAAATGGTGATACAATGACAGCAGTCAAAGAACTTTAATATTTTTATTTCAGCTGATTACATATTTGTATACTTCATGACCTTTGAGAATTAATCGGCGGTGATTATTGTTCATTATGTTGATCATAATACTTTCAATGAAGTTGCAAACATGCGGCAAAGGTTCAAATTTACACATAACTGTATGAAACACGTGAGCATTTTCAGTTCATATCTGGTTTGGTGAAGTATTTTAAGAAATGTAACATTTTGAAATTTCCAGTATTTCTGACAAAAACGGGGTAATTTTTGTTGTCTTTCTGGATGAAGGTTTCCTTATGGCCAACACTTCACTCTCAGCATGATGATATACATGTACATGTGAATATTTGCAAATCTCCGAAGCCATCCTGTCACGGCATTGCCGTTTGAGACGTGAGGCTTGTCACCTGTCTTGTGTTGTATATAATCAAATTTCCCAACCCGACTTCAGTATGACTTTTACAGAGTAAAACCGTCAGAAGACGTTATTTACGAGAATTGACCAGCAGATTTGAAATTATAAATAAATTGGTATTTTTTCTCTCGTGACAAATGAAAATAAGAGAAGGGAGATGGTGCATGGGTTTGAGACCGCCATTTTTATCCCAAGGTTGAAAACATCCGATTATCATTTTCCCTGAAAGTCTGTCTTCTTACAGAAAGCAAATTAATAATTAAACCCAGCCTTTCTTGCCTTCCGCTGGAAAAATCGAATATCATTCAATAACATCCAGAAACATGACACACAAATTTCCTGTGACATTTAGGGAACCTTATTTGGTAAAAGGTTTTTAGTTTTGTATGTAAAATCACATTCACTTTCAGCCTTCGCAACCAATTACAGGAGCTGATGTAGTGGCATTGATAATTTTGACGATAAAAACCTTTTCGAGGGATGGCTTATATTTGTCACAGACTGATAATATAATAAGGACATTTAATTTTCTTTCTTGAGTTTCTTCAGCTGAGGAAAAATGAGAGGCTTTGAAACCAAAGAGGTGAAATACATTTTGTTGATTAGCGCTCAGGGATGCTTCAGAATTTTCACTGAGTGGATTCTGTTTTCCTGACGTATCTCTAATGCACCGGTATGTTGGTTTGCTCTCGAGTTGAAATGAATTTCCGGTCGGCAAGAGCATTTCAAAACCTGAATGTTTTGTAACAAGAGGTTATAACCCTGCGAGGACGTGGGTCAACTCAGGGTAAATCAAAATGAAACTTGTGAAATACAATGATATAGTTCAAATTTTTTTATCATAGATCCTCAACAAAAGACAGGTTCTAGTTTTCTTAACGTACTCTTCGGTGCAGATCTTCCCCCAAATTTGTAATTGTATCCTCCGACAAGCCGTGTTGAATTTTGCAATGATAAACTTTATGCCGAATCATTGCTTCATCCCATACCATGGATTTACAGTACATATATAGCGATGATCGTGATCATAGCGTTGTTTCTAAATGTAGCATTGCGCACCTTACATTTGCCTCTGCTTAGCAGTTTTTTTCGTAGACAGGTATTTATTTTTGCATGTTAATGATTGAACTTAACTTATACTTCAGCTTTTAAGGCCAGAGTAGTTAAGTTTTTTGTTATGCGTCAACTCATAATTTTGAAAGGTAAGCAGAAACGCGTTTCAAAAACATGCACAGGAAATTTTACTCATGGAGACTTTATATTTACATGATTATTTCCATTGAATTAAAAAACCAAAGCGGGAACTTGTGTTTTGCCTCCATAATTTTACACTGTAAGTGTAACATTCTGCAAGCATGTAGGCGTTTTAGTTGAATTTTATGAAATTTGCAAAGGAAGATTTGCAGGCAGAAAAGCAAAGTGGTAAAGTCCTGCTCCAACACACTCTGTATGTTTTGAAATCCATAAAACCTATGCATGCTACCTGCAAAATAAAGATTAATTAATTTGGCTTTTATATCAAACTTAATATGTTGCACATCGGACTTGTTGCTTTGTCACTTTGAGTGGATACGTCCACAGTGAGACATGTACACTCACCTATTGTATCATAGTCTTTTTCACCTCTGTGAAGTTTTGAAATTTCCATTGATTTCTAGTTTGATACAGCAGTATTCCGGTATGAAGCCATAATTAATAAAGCTTTTTTGTGATAAAACTTGTTTGTAAACGTTCTGTTCCTAATGATATTTTGGGCCTTATTGAAAGCTTTCTCCGGGAATGATCGTTCATGCAAAGTTATTGAGATGAAAAGCGGAATGCATAGAGCCATATTATGGGAAGGTAGAACAATACAGACATCTGTGAACTTGCAGTATTGCTGGAAACATGAACATTTGTTTACCAAAGGTGAAATTACATCAACAAGTTTGAAAGTTTACACTATATTTTGCTTTTCAGGTTAAGGCCCAAAGTACAATCCATACATGTATACTGTATGGAATTGTTTTTTTTGTGTTCTGCCATTTTGAAAAAAAATTGTCCTACCCAGTCAGCCTTGCGATACTTTTAAATGTTTAATACATGCATACATGTTTGCTTTTTAAGAGGAGTAAATGTGCATGTATGTCTTTGCTCAACCATTTTCAGCCTCCTAGTTCGTAAGTTAATTAAGTAACTAAAGGCATGGCATACATTTCATTCCATGTAGTACCATTCGATAGAGATATGTAGTGTGGTGAGAATGTACAAATGTGGTGTGGTGGGACTAATTAAAAAAGGAACAGATTATGATTATTAACCCTTTGAGTGCTGTATTTTTTCCCACCAAAATATTAGTGCAACATTTTACCAATTTTTATGAACTTTTCTGCAATTTTTCTGATAATTTTTGACCAAATGAACACAATATTTCATCAACCACTGTTTTTTATCAAAATTTTGGCAAAAATCTGACAAAAATTGACCTAGGTATATTTTATAAGGGCAACAAAAATTGTCATTGGCGCTCAAAGGGTTAATGGTAATACAATTTATATATTTTTTAATGGATGCAAATTTTTGCTTGAAACCTTTGAAGAGAATTCATCATTTAGTACCGGTATTTGGTGACTAAAAATAATTGTCAGCAACGTTTTTTATCACAGATAAGAACTTGAATGTTGTGTTGACTTCACTGACTCACTGGCCACTGACAGAGTGTGCGGTATCTTTGGCAACCAGGCAGACACATTCTCTTTGCTGTCTCTCACTCTCTCTCAATGACAGATGCATATATCGCATCTGTTGTGAATCTGCCTGTCACAGTCTCATTCTCGGTCTCTCTCTCTCATTCTTGGGCTTGCGCGATCAGGGAAAAAAAAACATGTACTGACACCAGGTGACATTAGCCGAGAAATTATTGGATCTGAGCACTTTGGTAATCGTCGTTTCTATAGTAACAATATATTGAATCTTTGCATCATCTGATGTGTGGGTTGTTCCACTTTTGTGCAGGGGTGTGGTTTGAGCACACAGATAGACTTTCTGCTGAAGTATAAAATGTGTGCTTACATGTAAATGTATCAGTATCTTCGTTTAATCTGTAACATCCTTTCTAACATTGCATTTGACCTGACCAATTTCCATTTTAGCTACTTATATCATTGTCACTTTTGTTAAATTGTGTAATTTTTGTGACTTTTCCTCTGTATGATGTACTGGTATGTAGATCACATTTATGAAAGAGCTATATGTATACCTGTGTGCTAATTTGAATCATGGTTATTAACCCGTTGAGTGCTGTAATTTTTCCCTCCAAAATTTTAGTGCAATGTTTTATCAAATTTAGTAATTTTGTTAGTCCCCACGGACACCGTCCGGGGGGACTTATAGGTTTGGTCATGTCCGTGCGTGCGTGCGTGCGTGCGTGCGTGCGTGCGTGCGTGCGTCCGTCCGTTCACGCAGATATCTCAGAGATGCAAGAAGAGATTTCATTCAAACTTGGTGTAAGGATTACTTCATATGTCATACAGATGCACGTTGATTTGTTTTGTGATACGATCCAATATGGCCGCCAGGCGGCCATTTTATTACGATTTTTTCATGTACAGAGCCATAACTCAGACATGCTTCAACCGATTTTATTCAAAGTTGGTACAAGGACATTGACCAATGTCATAGATATGCACGTCAATTTGTTTTGTGATACAATCCAATATGGCCGCCAGGCGGCCATTTTATTACGATTTTTTCATATACAGAGCCATAACTCAGACATGTTTCAACCGATTTTATTCAAAGTTGGTACAAGGACATTGATCAATGTCATACAGATGCACGTCAATTTGTTTTGTGATACGATCCAATATGGCCGCCAGGCAGCCATTTTACTAGGATTTTTTCATGTACAGAGCCATAACTCAGACATGTTTCAATCGATTTTATTCAAAGTTGGTACAAGGACATTGACCAATGTCATAGATATGCACGTTGATTTGTTTTGTGATACGATCCAATATGGCCGCAAGGCGGCCATTTTATTATGATTTTTTCATGTACAGAGCCATAACTCAGACATGTTTTAACTGATTTTATTCAAAGTTGGTACAAGGACATTGACCAATGTCATAGATATGTACGTCGATTTGTTTTGTGATACAATCCAATATGGCCGCCAGGCGGCCATTTTATTACAATTTTTTTCATATACAGAGCCATAACTCAGACATGTTTTAACCGATTTTATTCAAAGTTGGTACAAGAACATTGACTAATGTCATAGATATGCACGTCAATTTGTTTTGTGATACGATCCAATATGGCCGACAGGCGGCCATTTTATTACGATTTTTTCATATACCGGTACAGAGCCATAACTCAGACATGTTTTAACCGATTCAAAGTTGGTACAAGGAGATTGACTAATGTCATACATATGCATGTCAATTCGTTATGTGATATGATCCAATATGGCTGCCTTACGGCCATTTTGTTACAATTTTTTCATGTACAGAGCCATAATACTCTCAGGCATATCTCAACCGATTTTATTCAAAGTTGGTACAAGGACATTAACCTATGTCATACATATGTATGTCAATTTGTTTCATGATATGATCCAATATGGCTGCATGGCAGCCATTTTGTTACAATTTTTTTGTGTCCTTAGCCAAAACTTGGGCATGTCTCAACTTATTTTATTCACCGATTTTATGTTTAATGTGCATATGTATATGTCATACATATGCACATTGATTTGTTTTAAGATACAATCCAAATGGCCGCCGTGTGGCCATTTTTTTCTGATTTTTTCATGTCCGGAACCATAACTCAGATATGTGTCAAGCAAATTTATTCATAGTTGGTACAAGGACATTGACTTATTTATACATATATGTATGTCGATTGGTTTCACGAGATGGTCCATTATGGCCACATGGTAGCAATTTTGTTATGGTTGTTTCATGTCGAGAGCCATAACTCTGGCAAGTCTCAACTGATCTTATTCAAAGTTGGTACATGTACATTGACTTACGTCATATACATGTTGATTTTTTAAACAGTAAGATCAAATATCGCTGTATTGCGGTGATTTTGTTACAATTTTCAAATGTACAGAGCCATAACGCAGACATATTTCCACCAGTATCATTCAAAGTTGGTACAAGGACATTGACCTATTTCATACATATGCTCGTCAATTCGTTTCAAGCCATGTAGCAGTAACATGTCCATTATTTAAGTTTCGTAAGTAGGCTGATATGTCAAGAAATACGACTGCATCAAATTCATGAAACTTTATACAGATGTTAACTGATGTTAAGCTCACATTGCTTTAACATTGAAAAAGACATTTATCAGTGTCATTTTAATTAATTTGTAATTGCATAAGTAATGAACTTTCCTAATTAGGGTGATATAGCCACAAATTAATACAACGTCAAATGTGATGAAACTTGATACAGATGTTGATCTCATAGTGTTGTAAATACTGCATCAAACTTTATGAAATATGGTACCAGTGATAATCTGTCAAGTGTTAGAATTGTATGCAAAAATGTTTTGCAACATCCTGTTGATTAATTCCTAGTTGACTCATTTTATGAACTTTAGGATGGTGGCCTACATTGGTTTTATGTTTTCATCACCATGGAACTCATTCTTGACCATTGAGCGCCATCTGTATCAAAGTATTTTTATCACAGACCTAATTAATGAAGAGGACTCTATCCTCTCTGAGGACATGTAATCAAAGTACCCATTAACAAGTGGGGACTGTGTCATCAACGATGACTTGTTGTAGTTATTATAATAATTTTGACTGAATGGACATAACATTTCATATGCTACAGTTTTGATCAAAATGTTGGCAAAAATCTTAAAATAGTTGTCTTGATCTGAAAAAAAAAATTGTCTGCATTATATTTTTAGAGACGACAAAAATTAACTTTGGCTCTGAAAGGGTTAATATTGCAAAGATGTAGGAGACTCAGGCTGCAGAAGCACAGTGTACATCACATCTTACACAAACGCTTCTTCGTTGTCTAATGTCAATCTCACAGTCACACCATTTTTTACTCGCAAATGTATACCTAACATTCCCTATGCTGCAATCCATGCCAGCTTTCACTCTAGGCAGAATTATTGCACCCAAATTTGCATTAAATGGATATTCATGCAATAAGCGTATCTTCCACCATTTCCACCCATTTCTCATCCGTGAATTCTATTTCTTAATACAGCAAGGAAGGAGGAAAAAATTAACTTGTTTCTGAGAACAATTATGTCATCAAAAGTTATCACGCAACACAATTGATCAGAATGTGGAAGCTGTCCATATATATCAGTGTTTCATTCCGGAAAATCAAATCAATCTTTTTCTTCCACAAAAAATTTGCAAATGTGGGATTAATCTGTTCACCCCTAATCTCCTGTGAACAGGTCCACTGTTGCCGCAGATATCAATAGGTTTGGGCCAAACCATGGTGTTGAAAGGGTGTGTATACGTAAAGAATGACTGCTCATACTAATGAGCGCATTTCTCAACCTTTTCTTGCAGGTTTTGTTGCATATCTCTAGTAGCAAGTGACATTTTCAAGGGAAAGCAGAAATCATGCTGCATCTCTTACGAGCGCCGTGTTATCTGATCAGACAGAAACATATCACAAATATATTGAAGTCCAAGATTCGACAGTCCTCGTCGGTCTCTGGAAGTGAGCTCCTGCGAAAGGTAAAAATTGTTACTTTTTGCTGTCTCTGCCTAACCGTGAACAGTCTGCTGGTGTGATAAACTGTAGAAATGTTTTGAAGATAATATTTTATCGTTAATTCGGGAAACATTCCTGTTTCAGTAAATATAATTTATTCCTGTTGCTGTTGCTACACAACAATTTCTGCATGTCAATGTCCCGTTCTTACATATGCTTTTCTGGACATTGTAAACCTTTTTTGAGAAATCTCGAAATTTCCTCAATTAATTCTTCCACACA